>NC_056731.1:453107896-453407896 GCF_019279795.1 Protopterus annectens | reverse complement strand
TTTTTTACATTGATAAGGGTGGTTTCACAAAGTACAAAGTACAATGATTTCCAAGTGTTCTTGTGCTACAGAGACTTATTTTGCAAAGTACAGTTGTTTCAGAGAGTCTGTTGTACTATTGGGCATAGTTACAAGTTCTGGTATACACTTCTGGCATATATGTGTGTATGTTTGTACATAATTTCAAGGGTCTTCACTACTGTGTGTTGATATGGCACAGGCATTTCGCAGACCCAGTCCACTTGTGTTTGATCATAATAATGCAGAGAATTGGAAAGTATCTGAGTAGGACTATGATGTTTTCATACAAGCAGCTTTTTCTGACAAAGATGCATGTACAAGGGCATTCATTTTGCTTAACTTAGTGTGGTCAGAGGCCAATGAAAGATAGCGTTCATTTGTGTATGCATCAGCAGTATATGCAGGAGAGGGGGAAACTGCCATATTGTTTTACCGGCTGAATCAAGAAAGGACCTTGAGTGCTTGAAATGTAAATTTAAGGAAATGTGTAACCCCCAGACAAATGTTACATTGGAGAGGCACCTATTTTATACAAGAGACCAAAAGCAGGAGAAACTTCTGCAGCTTATATCACTGACTTGAGGAATAAGGCCAAAACGTGCAGGTTTGCTGATTTAAAAGATGAGCTGATAAAGGACAGGCTTTTGTGTGGTGTTGATAATGCTGCAATGAGAGCTTTTGCTTTGTGGCAGTAATTTAACATTGAGGAAAGTTATATAGAGATTTGTCAAATCCATGAGCTTACAGAAAGGCACACGAGTATGCTTGCAAGTAATAAAAGCATGGTTTCAGTAGCCTCTAGAGCAAACGTAGACAGCATGCAGCACATGGCTAGTAGAAACGGGCTTAAGCACATGGCAACTGCAGCCCCTGCAAGTTTTCCAGGGACAACCTGTAACTTTCCAGCAAGTTCTAAGACTAGCTCAGCAAAACGGGCCTGCTCAGTGCAGTACAAGAATGAGGCAGCAAAACCCAAGTCAAGTTTTACTGTTAACTGTCGTAATTGCAGTGCCAGTCAGGAGTCTAAAAACAGAGAAGTGCTTAGCATTTGGTCAGCAATGCCACAAGTTGAAAAAAATTGAACCACTTTCAAAAGTTTTGTAAATCAAGCAAGCCTCATTCGGTTACCAAGAAAGGTAATTCAAAAAAGCAAGTTGATCATGTACAAAACTGCAATCCTACTTTCTATCTAGATGGTGCATCAGTGGTAGATGAAAAGGCTAATTCAGTAGATTTGTTGGCAAAGAGCAAAGTGTTTTGTACTGTCCTCATCAATGGTAAGCCCATGGACTTTAAAGTACACTGGTTCAAAGTGTAATGTTATGTCAGCAGAATCATTTCCTACAGTAAGAGCTGCTAAGCAACTTAATTTGGCTAATTGTGCGAAGTCTGTTATTCATGGAGGTGGAAGAGATTCATACCAAAGTCTCAATAATGCTTTCATGCTATTTGGCTGGGAACAGTTACAGCTTGCAATTCTATATAGTCAGAAGACCTGTGCAGTCATTATTAGATCTCATACACAGTTTAAAAATGAAACTGCTTTCTTTACCAAAAGAAGTTCATCATGTCAACACATATCCTAGTTCCAGCTTCACCAATGCTATTTTCTCAGACTATGCTGATGTTTTCAATGACAAGCTATGCAACCTTCCAGTGGTGTACTTCATGAAAATAAACCCAGAGGTCAGTCTAGTGGTCAGACCAGCGAGAAGAGTTCTGATAGCTATGCTAGGCAACCTTCCAGTGGTGTACTTCATGAAAATAAACCCAGAGGCCAGTCCAGTGGTCAGACCAGTGAGAAGAGTTCTGATAGCTATGCAGGACAAGGTCAAGGTCCAGTTAGATAAGATGGTGCAGCAAGGTGCGATTTATCCAGTCACAGAACCAACCGAGTGGGTATCTTCCATGGTGGTTGCTCATAAGAAGAGCCCGGGTGAAATCAGAATATGAATTGACCCAACAGACCTAAATAAAGCATTAAAGAGGCCTCATCATCCTATGTGTACAGTCAAACAGGTTGCTGCCCAAATGCCAAATGCCACTGTTTTTTTCTGCCCTGGATGCAAGGAGGAGTTCATTTTGGCAAGTGATGCTTGATCACAAATCTTCACTACTGACTACATTCAGTACTCCATTTGGTAGACACAGATTTCCCAGATTACCTTTTGGAATAAATTCTGCCAGTGAAGTCTTTCAGCGTGCTATGGGTTATCCTTCTGCCATAATAGTGGATGGTTTACTGGTTGGAGGTAATGGAGAAGCAGAGCATAACAGAAACCTCAGAAGAGTTCTGGACAGAGTGCGTAATGTGAACTTACAGCTCAATCTTCTGAAATGTAAATTCAGGCTACCAGAAGTTACTTGTGTACATCATTTGTTTACCAGTACAGGCTTATGACCAGACCCTTCCAAACAAGCAGCCATTCTTGAGATGCCAGCTCCAGACAATGTCCAAGCCCTACAGCATTTTCTTGGTATGGTTAACTATTTGGGCAAGTTTATACCTGCCTTTAGTGAGTTATCAGCACCTTTGAGAGAGATGACATGCAAAAATGTTACCTGGTCATGGATGAAACAGCACCAGAAAGCATTTGATAACCTCAAACAGAAAATTACTAGCCAACCTACGTTGAGACACTATGATGTCCATAAACCAGTGATTCTTTCTTGTGATGCTTCAAAGTTTGGTATTGGTGCAGTTATTCTTCAAGAGGGCAGACCAGTAGCCTGTGCATCTAGAACACTTACCCAAACTGAAATGCAATATGCTCAGATTGAGAAGGAACTTTTGGCAATTGTGTTCATATGTTCAATGTTCTGCGATTATATTTATGGCCAATCTATCCAGATTGAGACTGATCATCAACCTCTAGTCACTATTTTAAAGAAGCTTATGCATACAGCTCCAGCAAGACTACAACGAATGATGCTCAGATTGCAAAAATACAACTTCAAAATGGTCTATACAAAAGGCAAACTTCTTTATCTGGCTGACACCCTATCCAGAAATCCCAGAAATACCACAGAACAGCTTAATGCAGTGAATTTTGACTCTGATGTCATGGAAGTGCGTAAATTTTCTACCATGAGACTTGATGAGCTGCAAAGACTGATCCAGTTTTGCAAAAGCTCAACCACTTCATCAACCTTGGATGGCTGTCAGAGCAATGTTATGTACCATTAGAAGTGCAACCTTATTTTCCTTACAGAGATGAGATGCTGATGGAAGATGGTATAATTTCAAAGTTGCTAAAGTTATCGTTCATCTTATAATATGAGTATATTCAGATTTTGCATCGTGGCCACCCAGGTTCCGAAGCTACCAAAAGAAGGGTGAGAAGACTAGTATTTTGGCCTTCTCTGTCAAACTTGATATAGTGCTTTCATCTTGTTCAGTATGCAATAGTATTAAGCCACATTTGCAAAGAGAGACATTTCAGCTAAACCAGATTTCTGAACTGCCTTTGTCAACAGTAGCTGCTGACATAAATATTTGAGTGGATTTACTTTTGGTAGACTCCTCTTCAAACTGGTTTGAGATCGATTTGCTACCTAACCTAACATCCAGTGCTGTTATTACCAAGTTGAAACATAATTTCTCAGTCCATGGTAGTCCACACAAACTTATTTCTGACAATGGTACCCAGTTCACCAGTCAATTATTCCAGACATTTGAAAAGAGTGGGACTTTATCCATATTACTAGCAGTCCAGTATACCCACAGTCGAATGGTGTGGCTGAACATGCAGGACAGAGTGCAAAGCAATTGCTTGAGAGGTCAAAGCATAACAATACTGATAGCTTCTTGAATTTGCTTAATCTCAGAAATATATCCTGTGACAACCTACTTGGCTCACCTGCTCAGAGACATCTAGGCAACCAGAACAGCCTTGCCCATCAGTTCTAGTTTGTTGGTACCTAATGCTAAAAACAACAGAGCAATCAAAGCCCAACTATTTAAAAGGCATTCTTTTCAGAAGTCCAGCTATGATGAAACAAGCAGATTACTTCATCCGTTGGAAAAAGGACAGTGAGGATGCAAATGGCAAAAGGCTTTGATCGAACTGGTCAAGTGACAGGTATATGTGCAGAGACAAGATCCTACTTAGTGGAATCTGAGGGTATAGAATACATGAGAAACCACAAGCATCTTCTTCCGATGTCTGAATCGATATAGCAGCATTGTACCCGTGATACAGACTCTAGACTTTAGAAAAATCCAGACAATGTTCCTATTGAAGAACATGACTCAATACCTATTCCCCATTCCTGATGATGTCCCAGATGTCTCCAAAGTAGAACATTCCTTAAAGACAGTCCCCGTTGCTAGACCTAGTTCTAATTTTTATGTCACATTATCAGGTCATATTTCTAGACCCAGTGTGAAATACAAATAAAACAATTCTGTTCAGGTTGCTGTGCAGTTGGTTTTGTATGATTGCATGTCAAAGAATTAGTTCTGTATAACTGTATGTCAAAGGATCATTTCTATACAACTGCATGTCAATCAATGTTGTCATTTTAATGTACAAGCTATTTCTCAAAGAGGGAGGATGTAGAACAGAGCTTGTGTGGTAGTCAGTCTGTTTATAAGTTTATTTAAGTTTGTTTATAAGTTTCTTTAAGTGTAAGTTACTAAGCTTCAATCCTGATGTGTTTGTACATAATAAAGCTGTTTGAATTGAACCCACAACTGTTATTCTGTTTTACCCTGACCAGACTAGCGACAAAACCCAAGTGAATTTAAAGGTGTTACTGCTCAACACTAGGATCCTAAACAAGAAACTCCACTCCTTCCAGGCTGTCCTCACCCTGGAGAATGTAAACATCACACTCAAGCAAGCTACTGCACAAGCAGGAACCAAGGGTGGAGGAATTTCAATTTATAACAACAACAATCTTGCCTCAGGATTAGTCAAACAGGATGATATGTTTGCAGTCCCACATGTCTACACTTCCACAGACAGAGTCCATTATCACAAGCTAGCAAACTATAGGGCACCCTATATGACCTAAGTAACATATAACTCATACTTGGACTTACTGGGGGTCCTCACAATTCAAGCCAATACCATTTTCATGTGCGACTTCAAACTACCCAGCTATAAAACTAGGATACTTACATGTTCCCAAATTTAAAGGCTCAGAGATTCCTGGACTTTGTAAATATAAACATCTTGGACCATACAGTCCATATGTCCACTAGGGGTGCAAACATACTTGACCTAGTACTCACAAATATGGAAAATGCTGTAAACCCCGTGTTGTGTCCTTTCTGTTAAGGTCAGACACACAAAGCAGTCTCTTTCATAACAAAAAGTCATTTTTGTGACCCTGGCTAACTCATTAGTAACATTTAGGAACTATTCTAAGGCAAACTCACTACTACTAAGGGATAACATATCAAAATTCCAAGCCCCCAACCCCCAAACCCTAAGAACATTCCTGTCTGTGCAGAATTGTTCACAGAATCCTTGTACAATCATGTCAATAAATTCATATAGACAGATGTGCCCACCCAGAATAAGCCCAGAACCAACTCAAAAATAAACACCCAGTGGAATCCAAACAAACAGGTTGTACAATAAAAGAGAAAAAGTAATAGCCAAGATTAGAAAGTGCTATGCCCAGTAGCATAAATAATAAAAACACTCATCAATCTAAACAAAGTCATAAGAAGGCAAACTAAGCCTGCAAAAACCAACCACATCTGAGGTAAAGATAGACTCCCCGGCAAAGAACAACCATAAGGCTTTCCTGGGTCTATATTAGAAGACCGAAAGTTTAAAATCGCAAACGGTCTAAAGAGCAAAAATGCTGGACCTTGATGTATTTTTTTTTGAGATCACAGTACAGTGAAGATAAGAATATTTCCCCTTTCCTCACTGTAGTGCGATCTCAGAGTTGGAATATATATTTAGCAGGTGTGTGGGGGCGCAGCCCCCCACAATAATGATTTCGATGTCCGGCATTTTCGCTCTTTAGAGCTTTCGCGATTTTAAACTTTCAGTCTTCTGATATAGACCCGGCTTTCCTGAGCTACACTCAAAACCTCAAAGGCAGAATGCAGTAGTGTGGGGTGGGAGGATGACATAATGGTTAAGGTGTTTACCTTAAAGACACAAGGTGCAGGGTTTGATTCTCACATGGGGTAACTGGCTAGTATTCAAATGGCCCAAAAGGGCAGTTAGCCTAGTACTAATCTATAAACCTATAAAGAATGGATTCTAAATGGATCCATGCACATGCAGTTAGAAGATTTAGCTAATTTGTTGGATGACAAATTCAGCTCCAGTTTTACCCTCCTCTCCCCTACAGGAAATACCATCAAACAGATATGTACACTGACAACCCTCTCCTCTTACCTTCCAACACTCAGACTTGCGAGAGATGCACTTATATACCAAACTGGAAGCCACACACTCTCCAGCCAAGACTGGTCAAGAGAATAAGGTCAACACTTGCACAGCACCACATGGAATATATAGCACTCCAGAACACACACCAGCAATGCCTTCACATAAAAACACAAGCCACACACCCACCGTCATGCAGCCTCTCAATAAAAATCTACCCAAGCAGCAGAGACCTCCAAGGCAGAAATGCACTTGACCACCACAATACAACACTAATCACGAGACACATAACTCTCCTAAACAGTGTGCCACTCAACCAAAGCCCCAAAGGCAAAACAGCATGCCCAACACACTAGTCATAGGTGACTGGATAGTGAGACACACTGATGTCCCACTCATTAGGTTGAATAAGGAGAAAGTAACAGTCAGCTGCCTGTCAGGTGTCAGGATCCGCCACATAATGCACCCACTCAGGTCCCTCAACAACAGGTACAAATATGACTCTGCCATTGTACATGTGGGTGTGAATGACCTGAGATGTACCTCCCTGGACTACATGAAAAGAGACATGGAGGAGCTCTCGGATTATGTAGCCTAGGCGGGTATGACCCTAGCCCTGAGCAGCATCCTACCATCACCCAGAATGTTACCACAGTACAAGCAGAAAATGATTGATTTCAACAACTGGCTAAGTTTCTGGTGTTGTTCTAAGGGGATCCAGTATCTGTCACCCCTGGGCTTCCGGATACTGGCCAAGGCTCTTGGAACACCACAGTGCCTTATTTAGGTGGTGTTCCAAAGACCAAATTACCACTGTAACAGCTACAAACAAATGCAATCTGAAGGTCATGATGCTCAATGCTAGAAGTCTAAATCTTAAAATGCAATCCTTCAGCACTACGAATGTCACCAAGTAAGTACAAACAGGCAAATCTTCCCGAAACAGTTATATTGCAGCAATAAAGGCTCTCCAAAGTGAATTAACAATAGCAGTATCCACAATACGTTTTCGTCACTTCATCAGATAATAACACCAACAGCCTTATTTATATACCCTCACCTAATTCAAACCAACCAATAAAACCATCACATGTTAAAATACTAAGTTCTAAAATTTTATCTAAATAAATATACCATATCATTGTTTAATAACTCTATAACAATCTGTCTATACTATAAAAGTGAAATAAATTCATAAAACTTAATCATACACTGTTATAAATACATAAATAACATATCTTTGTTGTTGTGTCTTTCGGCTTTTCCTGGTTAGGGGACGCCAAAGCGGAACTCCGGTCTGCTAATGATTGGTAGTTGATTTTTACGTGCCGGGTTACCAGCCCTGACGCACAACCTTTAACGAAGGTACGCCCATTCACGCATGTGTCCACGCAGAAGACGCTCTAGCTGAGAATCGAACCGGACAGCGTCTTACTGTAAAGCGACAACACTACCGCAGCACCACTACCACGGAGGCATGTTACATAAATAACATATCTTTATTACTTTAAAATAGCTCCCTCTAGTGGTAATATTAATAACTAATTTAAAAGACTGAATGAACTAAGAAATAAAATACTGTTATTGTAATTTATGTTATTGTAATTTAATATAAATAAAAACACGTAGATATTTTTTGGTATGTTTATATGTTGTTTTTACAGCCTAGCTGCCCTTAAGAACTGGGGCTAGGGAAACTGCATCATTTAAACCAGGGAATCTAGTGGCCTCTAAGTAATTTTGCTAGTATAATTCCCTGTACTCAATCTTGGTTTCCCACATACCACCCCTCACATCTTTAGGAATTTCTTCAAGTATAAAAAACTTACAGTTCACCCTGTCACATTGTATACTGTGTTTATATAAAGCATTATTAATATTATGTGCATGTATAGCATTTAAATGCTTGTATATTCTCCTTTTTAATTTTCTCTCTGTTTTACCTATGTAAAACGCTTGACATGTACACAAAGCTAAGTATATTACACCCATACTTTCACAATTACTGTATTGTTTTGCTGTAATAATCTTGCTCCTCGAGGTTAAACTAATAGATTCTTTATTATATATATATATATATATATATATATATATATATATATATATATATATATATATATATATAGAGAGAGAGAGAGAGACTGGGTGCATCTACCACATTTAAAAGTCCCCAGTCTACATTTTTTTGCAGTTCTCTTATTTTTATGTTGGCTTTTATATTAAACCTTCTTATATAGACACACTTAAAGGGTGTATCAAAATTCAACTTTAAATCTGTCAATTTGCTAAACTTAAACCATTCCTGTTCAATGACTTGACAAATAATTTTAGAGTCACCACTATAATCAGTAATAAATGCTGAACTAAATGAATCTTCTCCATCATCACTTTCTTTTTTGTTGTTGTATGCGTCACCCATATTTAATTAACACCTAAAATGGGTGCAAATATATTCGTTCTTTCTTGTATGACTTCATTTCTAATTTGAAATTCTTCCTCGTTTTCTTGATTATACCTTTTTTTCTGATGATAGGGGTGAGCACTAAAGTTTGCTTTCAAAACACTTCTAAATTGCATTTGTTCTCTTTTTTATATATGGTGACATCTAAATAATCTATTTCCTTATGTCCTATGTTGTATGTAAATCTCAGAAATTCAGTGGACTCAGTTATGTATTGGTAGAATTCCAAAAAGAACTGGAATGTTCCTTTCCAAAAAATAACAAAATATCATCTAAAAAGCATTTGTACAACATCCAACATTTTCTATATTTACTGTTTTCTTTTCCCACATAGTAGCACCAAATTTGCATACATAGGGGCGCATCTAGTATCCATGGCCACACCACTAACCTGTTGATAAAATTCTCCTTGAAAAAAATAAAATTGCTCTCTAGTACTAATTCCATAAGTGTAGAACAAATGTGTGTTTCATCATTACTCAAAACACACTACTTCTCCCAAATATTCCTCCAGCCATTCTATTCCTATATTGTGAGGAATGGATCCAAACAAATCTACTATATCAATAGTAACAAACATTACATCTTCATTATATATTTCTTGAGTAATGTTTCTCAAAAAATCCCAAGTGTCTTTCAAGATAATTTCATTTTCCATGACTAGGTCTTTTAATTTTGCTAAAAAAGTAGTAGCTGAACCTTCAACTGCTACTACAGGTCTAAGGGGTGGATCATGAATATTCTTATGAATTTTCGGTATCCAAAAAATTGATGGAACCCTTGGCTGAGGATTATATAAAAATTAAATTTTTTTTATCAATGAAACCCTCTAGCAGTAAATCATTTAATGTCATATATATCTTTTTATAGGCAATATGAATAGGATTGTTAGACACCTCTCTGTATTTCATATAATCTTGCAAATTTTCTAACATCTTAGCCTCGTACATAATGTTATCCATGATAACTATTCCCCTCCTCCCTTGTCTGGCCTCATAACTTTCACTTGTTTGTCTTCTTTTAACTCTTGTAAAATATCTTTTTCACTGTGTGTTAAATTTGGAGGAAATCTGTGCTTATTCAAATAGTTCCTTATCTCATGCTCAATATTAGTTTCCAAGTTTCTTAACTGGGGGTGTAATGGTGGATTAAAGACACTTGCCCTTTGTAATTTGGTACCTTTATTTGTTCCTGTGCCTTTCACTTCAAATACTAACTGAAAATTGATTTTCCTCAAATACATTTTTAAATCAATTAAGGTCTTACTAATGTCATATTTTTTTGGATGGAACAAAATGTAAGCCTTTAGATAATAACAAAAAGTGATTTTTATTTATTTCTATTTCACTAAAGTTAAATATATGAAACCCCTGATAGGTGTACTTAAAGCTTTCTTGTATAATGTTATTTTCTTCCAACAATGTTTCATTTAAAATCTGTCTCCGCCCTTCCCCCTCCTTTGGTTCCACCGATAATTCACTGGTGATTGATTCCAAATCCTTTCGGATCTCCGGAGGGGAGAGTGCTCTAAAGGGTCCTGCTAAGATGTTCCTATCCTCTCTTTGAACATCATTATTATAACAATTCTGTTCGTCCCTATGGTTTACCAGGGGTTCCATATTCTCCCTATTAAACCAATAATTAGTTTGTCTAGGTCGGGGGTAATGTGTCTTGTGTAGATAATCCTGTCTATCCCTATCGATTTTCTTTTTCTTTCTTAACATGATTTGTTGACATTTATTGTCAATATGTTCCCTAACTAAAAATAATTTTTCTTATGTTCATCTATTGTAAACATTAAATCATTTATGTGTTCATTCACTTTATTAATGTTTTCCATAAGTAACACCATATTTCTTTGCTTTTATGATAGCCTTCATTAAATCCAAACCACACTTATTAAACATATCTAATAACTCATAATGAAATTCTGAATCTTGTTCTACATTATTTGGAAATTTCCAAACTCTTAAACCTTTGGGAACTATATTCATACCAATGCATTCCTTCAAATATACATTATCTAAATCTAAACTTCTGTATTTATATAGCAAGTCATTTAACACATCAATATTTTCATATATGGGCTTCCAGATACTGGCCAAGGCTCTTGCAACCCCTATAGTGACTTTTTAGGTGGTGTTCCAAAGGCCAAATTACCACTGTAACAGCTACAAACAAATGCAATCTGAAGGTCATGATGCTCAATGCTAGAAGTCTAAATCTCAAAATGCACTCACTTGAAGCACTCCTTAAAATGGAGAACATCGACATTTGTGCTGTAACAGAGACCTAGTTCAAGGCAGCAGAAAGCACCCCTGCACTACCAGGCTTTAACTCATTCCACACCTTTCGGCCCCAGAACTTGGACCGAAGTTCCAAAGGTGGTGGAATTTCCATATTCATAAAGGATGCGCACACCTCCAGACTGGTAGCCCAACATGAAGCATCAGAGATACTTCAGGTGCAGCTAACATTGGGTAAGACAGCGATTCAGGTCGTAGCCTGCTATAAGTCCCCAACCATGTCCCAAGACTCGCACTCCACGTTCCTAAGCACCCTGGAGAATATTAGGGTCCGACCTAATACTCTCTTACTAGGCAACTTCAACTACCCCTCCATTAACTGGGTAAACTACTCATGTACCAATACACTTGCCCAACGTTTCCTGGAGTTCATTAATTCCAATGCCCTGGACCAGATCATCCTTACTCCCACTAGAGGTAGCAACATCCTTGACCTGGTCATTACTAACATGGGCGTCCGTTCCTCAACACCAACAGTCAGCTCCTCCCTGGTTAGATCTGACCACAAACTAACCACCCTGGGAATTCACACACACCCCACCCACCCTCCCGCAAAGGTAACCACCATGAAAAACTTCTCCAAAGCTAACTTTTGTCTCCTAAAAACAGAGGTGGTCAACTTCACGGCACCCATGCAAATGCAGAATAGTTCCGTGACCACAGAATCATACACAAATGCACTGTACGAACACGTACACAAATGCATGGATCTCACTAGACCCAATAGAATCAAGACGCTCTCCTCCAAAAAAGAAGCCAATCTGGTGGTCCCCTGCCATAAACAAACTTTACAACAGAAGGAGGAAACTGATGTGGAATAAGGCAAAGTCCCAAGACTGGAAAAACTCCCTTATCAGCCTCAACAAAAAGTTGAGATCCCTCATCAAATCCTCTAAAGTTAGCTATGAAAACAGAACTGCAGCAGATAGTAAAGACAACCACAAGCCCTTCTATAGTTACGTAAAGACCCTCTCCTCCAAAAAAAGTAAGCCAATCTGATGGTCCTCTGCCATAAACAAACTATACAACAGAAGGAAGAAACTGTTGCAGAAAAGAGGAAAATCCCAGGATGCAAAAAACTCTCTTACCAGCCTCAGTAAGTAGCTGAGATCCCCCATAAAATCCTCCAAAGCTAGTTAGGAAAATAAAATTGCCAAAGATTCCAAAGACAACTGCAAGGCATTCTATAGTTATGTCAAGAATCTAAATGGCAATGCTCAGACCTGCTTTGAGCTACAACAGAATGGCATTGAATATACTGATCCCAAAGATATTGCCAATATCCTGGCAGATTGATTTAGTACCAACTTCACCCCCCTCTCACCCCCTAAAGGACCCATCTCAATACCAAAAGATTGCCAAATTCCGGTAATCATGGCCACACGGGTAAAAACTGTACTCTCCAAAGCTAAGAATATAGCATCCATGGGACCAGATGACATCCCGGCCTGTGTACTACATGAACTACAAAATGAACTGGCACCTCACCTAAGTGTCATGTTTAATCACAGCTTCACATTAGGCTTCGTGCCCACTGAGTGGCGCACAGCTACAGTTATCCCACTCCACAAGGGGAGATCCACCTTGGATCCTGGGAACTACTGTCCATCAGTCTGATGAGCCTGATCTGTAAGGGCATGGAACGCATTATCATGGAACTTATAAACAAAGACATTGGCAACCTTCACACACTGAACCCCACCCAGTTTAGGGTTCATAAAGGGCCAATCTTGTCTCCTGAACCTGACTGACTTCTTCAAATCAGTCTCCAGAGTTGTGGACGAGAGTAAGGCGGCCCATACAGCCTATCTGGACCTCGCCAAGGCCTTCAACACCATGCCCCACTCTGGAATCATAGATGAACTTACTAAGCTGGGCATAAATCTCTACATCACTCGATGGGTTGCCAACTGGCTTACTGATAGAACCCAGACTGTAAAAGTAGCCAACTCCAAATCCAGCTCCAGACAAGTGACAAGTGGAGTACCTCAGGGTTCAGTCCTGGGACTGCTCTTGTTTGGCATCTACTTCTCTGAAGTACAGGCCAACACTAAGGGACTCTGGCTAACAAAGTTTGCAGATGACTGCAAACTGGGAGCCATTATTGAATCCCCAAATGATGTGGATATTCTACAAAAGGGCCTTACAGAAATAGATGCTTGGTACCAGAGCAATGGGCGCAAGCTTAATGCCAAGAAATGTATAGTTATCCCCTTTGGGAAAAACCATGTACCCATGAATTACCACAAAGGTGGCAGTACAATAAACACTGAAAGTGTTATGAGAGACTTGGGGACGCAGGTGGACAGTGGTCTCACCTTTGAGAACCACATCACCACAACAGTCAGGAAATCCTTCTATGTAGCACACCTCATCACTAAGGGCTTTTCATCCAGAAAAAAAGGAGGTCATTGTCCCACTGTACTCATCCCTCATTACACATATTATAAAGTACAACGGTCAATGGCCTGTTTGGTATGTACCTCACACGACATCTGCAACAGCTGGAAAGACCACAGAAATACCTCACTAAAAGAATCACAGGCCTAAAGCAGATGCCCTATGCTGACTGTCTAAAATAAGTCCAGCTATACTCTGTGGCATATCGTTTACTCAGAGGCGATCTCTGCTTAGCATACAAGGCCATGTCAAACCCTGAGCTGTTGGACATGCTCCACTTAAAGAAATCCCAGTCCCTCAGAGCCACACATTCCAGGGATCTAAACCTTGTCATCACAATAAACAAAACATGCTGGAGGGATAGGTTCCTGATCCAGAGACTCACCATACTCTGGAATAGACTGCCCATACATGTAACGCAGAGCACCTCCTTAGCGTTCTTCAAAAGGAATCTTGACGACTGGATGGGAGATAGAAAATCACTCCGGGGATCACGCCAGTCACCCTGCTAGACTGGGTCCCAGGGAAGTAAATCGGCAGTCGCCCTGCTAGACAGGGGTCCAGGGAAGTAAATATTGTGGGAAGAAATATCCAGGGAATTGTTATGGCTAGGCTTGTACAGGCCCTAGGACTGATAGCCTAGTATCACGCCAGTCACCCTGCTAGACAGGGTTCCAGGGAAGTAAATCGTCAGTCGCCCTGTTAGACAGGGGTCCAGGGAAGTAAATATTGTGGGAAGAAATATCCAGGGAATTGTTATGGCTAGGCTTGTACAGGCCCTAGGACTGATAGCCTAGTACCAAACTATGAACCTATGAAACTATAAAGAATCTCCACGGCAATACTCAGATTTACTCTGAGCTACTGCACAATGGTACCTCCTATACCAAGCCAACAGATATTGCCAGTATACTGGCAGACAGATTCAGTGCCAACTTTACCCCCCTCTACCTCCCCAAAGGACCAAACACAATACCAGTAGATTGCCAGGCACCCAATACTGCTGCACAGGTTAAAACAGCACTGTCCAAGGCCAGGAATACAGCTTCACTGGGACCTGACAATATCCCTGGTTGTGTTCTACATGAACTACAGAGTGAACTGGCACCTCACCTGTGTGTCCTGTTCGATCACAGCCTCACCTCAGGCTTTGCCCCTACCGAATGGCACACTGCTACAATCATCCCTCTCCACAAAGGAGGAGCAACTACAGACTCTGGGAACTATCGCCCCATTAGCCTGACAAGTCTGATATGCAAAGCTATGAACACATCATCATGGAACTAATAAACAAGGATATAGGGAATCTCCAAATTCTGGATCACACACAGTTTGGTTTTGTGAAGGGTAGATCATGCCTGCTCAACTTGGTGAACTTATTTGAGTCAGTCACAGGGTGGGATTTGCTACTGCGCATCCTGCGAGGTACTACACTTGGAGATTACCCTCTTGCCTTATAAAAATACATGTTGAACTTCAGTCAGGTTCACGCTCCCATACAGAGCCCTTACTACTTACTAGGCACATCACATGGTTCTCAGTCATTCTGTGATAGAAATCAGCATAACCCCTACTCCTCATTTTCTACATGGAGTTGGCGTGTCACATTACTACTGACCATCGCCTTAAGCCAACGTTCCCACCGCTCTGAGACAGTAATAAGCCTAACTACCAAAGCAATCTATCTACGATGTTAACTTAAAGAATAATGAAAAAAACTGTTACAAAAGACGAGCTCAGATAGATATTTAAATTTCAATATATACAGCAGTATACTGAAAAAAATGTTCGATAAGACGTATTAAAATACATATTTGAGTTCAGTATGTATGGTCTCACAAATAAAACTGCTAACTTCATCTTGTACTCTTACAAAATAGACTTTACAGCACGACATCGAACAAGTACTCACTACTGTAGCAGGAAAGAATATTAGTGTTTTCTGCACTAATAGTTAAACTTACTACAGTGACAACTTTTACAAAATACACAAGGCATCGACAACCATTGACACCAGCTCAATGACACACATGGACAACTGTATTATAAACATCAAAACAGCAATACTCCTATAAATACCAGTAAAGTCATACCTTATTTTGGGCAAGCGGCTACGAATACATTTACAACCTTAAGCACTCAAAAACACGTCCTTTTACCACACAACGTCCTACTTTCCAAACCAGGCTGACCCAATACACCCGTCTTCGAAGAACTACAAAACCCATAATCAGATTCTTAACCAATCGCAAGGACACCAATAAAATGCGTTCACCAACCATCTCCATACTATAATACAGGGCGGGGGAAAGGTGTCATTTTCAAGCTGTAGCTCAATTGGTCAACGTAACCACTCGTATTTGCTAGATTAGGATGATTTGTGTTAGTGTTGTTTTATTAAGGTTATGATGTCTGATTTACAAATATGTTATTTAATCAGTAATTTGCCAGAAAAACGCAAAGTGTATGAGGGACAGGCCAAAAATATTAGACAAAAATCAGAACAGCTGAGAAGCATAGTTGCACTTGCAAGGGTACGTTTTCTCTCATTATTTTCATAGTGCTTTGGGATTCAAGTAGTATGCGGGGAGTGGACCCCTTTTAGCACCCTTAGCGTTGATGCTGTGGTTATCCTTCATGATTGTGTTATGTCACACGTTATTTTATTTAGGCTACACAGGCAGAAGGCTGTGATCGATAAAGTGCATAAACATTGTTGCGGGTCCTGATGGCGACATGGTATCTTAGATTTAGCAAATGTTATTTGTCGTCTTTGGATATGACACTGTATAATTACTAAAGATTTGTAACTGTTGGTTGCCTTAGAAAGCTGATGGGTAATAACAATCTCGCTCAACCTCTCTGTGCGAGAAATCTGTACAAAACACAAAATAGTCAAAGGTCCAAAAATAGGGACAATTGTTAAATATTGGTCATGGTACTTTTCTGTTAAGTTGATAGAATGACAGATTTTGTATTATCACGTATTTTCTGAAGGATATGAAGCCTGAAACCAAAATCATGGTGATCAACCCTTTTTTCTCATTTTCTACATGGAGTCCTAGCTCTCAACCTTCCATTTCCAAAATGAGGTACACTAGCCTTCATAATGGGCACAATGTGGACCACATACTAATGACTTACTAACAATTTCAAATAGGAAGGCCATAGGATGGTTAAAATATGCTGGTTTTACTTAGAAAGAGGATCTATTAATGAATTAATATGATTCATTTCTATTTACCATGGATATCACTTAAAACAATTCCTAACACTGAATGTGTGATAGTCTTTCAGTGTGGAACTTTGGGGAGCTTTGAGGAACGTGAACTTTTTAAGACCCCAAATGAGGTACGTTCCTTGTAATGAGGTACACTTGAGAGGTATGCATGGGGTCAGTGTGTTGTGTCAGCTGTCCCCATGTCTCTCAGTGCAATGCCACACTCTTGCCTTCTTTGTCACTCATGCCTGACTGTAACACATCTGTCACACAGTCCATACATCTCTTTGCTCCATCTCTTTGCTGGATGCCATAATTTCTTCTTACCTTTTTCCTGTCTAGCCCAAATCTTTTTCACCAGACTGTCTTCTGCTTTTTTGCACATGTGCCCCCAAACCACTGTAATCTGTTCTTTTTGATCTTTTCTACAGTTGGAGCTACTTTGGCTTCTGCTCTTATGTCCTCATTTGTTCGGCTGTCCCACAGTGTGTATCCTACCACCCTTCACAGACACTTCATTTTCATCAATTCTAGCTTTCTCATCTGCTCTGTCTTTACTGCCCAGGTTTTTGCACTGTACAGTAGTACTGGTCACACCACTGCTTTGTACACCTTACTTTTTAGCTTCTTTGGCATTCTTCTGTCATACATTAAACCTGACACTCTATGCCATTTGGCTGCAGTCCCTCTGATTCTTGCATTGATCTCTTCATTCGGGCTTCCCTTCTCATAAACCACCCCTCCCAGGTACTTGAAGCTGTTAATCTGTTCCACTATCTTACCTTCTATTTCAAGTCTTATCTTCTGATTTCCCCAATTTGCTGCCACTACCAGTCTTATTTGTACTTAATTTCATCCCATGTTCCTTCAGTTTTGCATTTCATTCCAGTTTCCTTTGCTGAAGTTCTTGCTCAAAGTCTGCCTGTAATGCCACATCGTCTGCATACAGCAACTTTGTTAATTTGTCCCTTCTGACCTGTTTGCTAGTGTAGTCCATCAGCAGTATGAACAGCAGTGGGCCCAGAGCTGAACCATTGTGTACACCCATGCCTACTGGGAACCCTTCTATGAGACCGAACACTGTTCGTACTTGAGTTATTGGGTCATTGTACATAGCCTGCACTAATTCTACCAATGTTTCTGGAACTTTGAACCACTGCAATACTGCCTAAATCAGCTTTCTTGGGGCCTTGTCATACGCTTTCTCCAAGTCTAGGAATACCCAGTTGGACTCTTTCCTCATATCTGAAAACCAAATATCTGTCATTATTTAGTAAAACTTCAGACCTCAAGGACTTGCCAGAAAACCATAAATTTTATGAGGAACCAACCAAAAACAAGAGGCAAAAATTTGGACTTTCTGTGAAAATCTGGACAGTTGAGAGGGATGCTGGTTTAAAAATTCAAAAAGAATATCCCTGCATGGTCATTGTTTCTGTGGACAATACATTGTAACTGTCACTGCAAAAACATCAAAAAGGTTACCCAAATAGTGAAACAGCCAGTAACCCTAATAAAAATGCAACTGCTGCCACAAATACATGTTGCTAATGTCAATGGGGATACTGACTCATTTTAAGCTCTGCTCTGGGCCAAAGGCAGAAACACCTTGTAGGAAAAACAGGTTACATAGGTATGGTGGTGCCTACTAAACAGGGTGTAAATTAAGCCTGTTATGTGCCATTTCCATTGCAATACATTTCCTTAATTCATTAACACCTGTGTGATGTGGAATGTCACACCTTTAATAGCCTACACAGAGCTTGCAGTCATGATTTTTTTCTGAAAAATAAACTTAAAAAGCACAGATTAAACAAATGTAAATATTTTGTGAACAATAAAAGCTGTTCAAACTGTACAAATAGCAATGCTATCAGTAGGAGGTATTCTTTACTGTAATGATAGTGCTGTCATAGTCTTTCCACAAATGCTATAAAATATTATAATGCACAAGAACCCCAAATTATATTTTTACTAAACTTTCATAAACAAATTCTCGTATCATGGAACCTGTATAACCTAGACTTACAGTGTATTCCTGGTGCTTTAAAGTACATATTTTCAGCTTTGAAATCTTTTTTAAATATCTAACACTGGGTATAGACAGATACTGATTGAATAATCTATTTGAGATTGTAATATGCAGAATTATTTGATAAAATGGTAAACTCTGTGTAGGCTTACTGCAAAGCCTACATGGAATTCACATGTTTATGGGATGAGCAGCAGAGCTAATTGCATATTCATGCTGCGAACCTTATTTAAACATAAACAAATATGGTTTGATAGCTAGCAACACTGCTGCTGACCAGGAAACCATGTAAATCGACATGGACAGCAGCAGACTTGTAAACCTGTTTACCCACGGGCAAACTATGTCATCGTGTTTGTGCAAAATGCCACAGTGATTACCAGGATTATTAATACAGCAATGTATATATTTCCAACACATTACATAACAGTGTATACAGTGCAGAGTATTGTGGACACCTGTTTCAGGCATGCTCAGCAAAAGGTTGTGTAAATTATCAGTAAGGGTACATAGACTGCATTATAAATAGACAGTCAGGAGAAGTGTGTGTACTGAATAGGGACACACAGATGACTTGTAGGACTGAACATAGGGAAAGAGGACAGGTGAAACATGGTAATGTATAGCAGATGATGGCATGTCAATGAAGACAGTTGTAGTATGAACACTAATCACATACCAACATGATACAGTAGAGACTGCACAGTGAATATGTGTAGAATGTACCATCACCCAGGATAATGCCACAATATAAACAAGAAATGATTGACATCAACAATTGGCTTAGCTTCTGGTGTCAGTCCAGGGTGATTCAGTATCTCTCAGCCTGGAATGGAATGGTTGACAGGCCATGCTATTTTGCCAGAGATGGTCTGCACTTGTGTCCTCTAGTTTGTCGGATACTGGCAAAGGTGCTTGCCTTCTCCATAATACCTTTTTTAGGCAATTTCAAATCAACAAAAATTCTGATGTAAAAAAATCCACTGAAGGCAAACTCAATGGTCTGCTGTTCAGTGTTAGGAGTCTAAACATGAAGCTGCACTGGAAGAAACTGTAAATGTGCTAGCTAACAGATTTGGTGAAAACGTCACCCCCCCCCCCCAGATTCATAGGCCATACCTCAAAGCATACCTGACAACAGTCCTCTGCACAGCATCTCTAGAGATTAGGTCATATCTCCACTCTCCAAGGCTAAAAACACAGCTTCATTGGCACCAGATAACATCCCAGGTTGCTTACTAATCAAACACTCCAATAAGCTCCAAACCAGTGTTGTGAGACCTCGGAACACAGTTAGATAGCAATCTGAACTTCGACCAACAAGTTTCCACAGTGGTAAGGAAAGCCTTCTACTTGCACCTTGTAAGGGCATCACATCGCATCAAACTCTGAGGATAACACCTCTGTACTCGAACCTCAGCAGAGCATTAATAGAATACAATGCTCCCATTTGCATGCACCTCATCAGACAGTTGCAGCAGCTGGAGAGACCACAGGGGTTTCTCAACAAGAAAATACAGGTTCTTCAAACCATAACGTATGTGGATAGACTGAAGGCCCTGTCACTGTAATCTGTATCATACTGGCTTCTGAGAAGTGTCTTGTGCCTGGCCTACAGAGCAGGCTCTGACCCTGCACTGATGGAAATGTTGCACATCCACAAACCTAATGGCAGAGGAGTCACTCGCTTTAGGGATTTTAACCTAGCCTGTGACATTAACAGAACATGCTTGAGAGGCAGATATATCTCCCAGAGACTGCCACTCCTCTTGAATAAACTTCCAGTTCAGATGAAGCAGAGTTCCTCACTGACCCTATTCATGCGCAGCCTGGATAAATGGATGGGAGACCGCAAATTCACTCAGGGGATGGCACCCATGCCTCTCATGGGCAAGGGTATTCGGTGCTCACCATAGAATCACTCTCCCTAGTAACCTCCAATAACGCTATGAATCTATGTCAACAGTTCTCATGGGGCATATTACTACAGCTGTTATAGAAGGTGCATGTAATGTAATGACAGCAATGGTCATCAATACATTATCTCACATCACAGATTGTAATACGCTCTTGTAGCCATACTGTACATCCACACCTCAATATAGTATATGTCAATGACAGCAACATTGACTTATCAAGTGACCATAGGATCATAGAACGCTATTAATCTGATGGCCAACATCACATGATATTGTAACCATTATTATAAAATAAAAGTAAAAATGCCTATATGTATATTATGGAAGATAGTAAGACTATTGTGCGCATGTATATATAAATGTTGGATTTCATTACATTCTGCCAATGTCCATATGGGACATGTGCACCACACCATGACAGAATTAGCAATCACACATGCATTTGTCTGGGGATGCCTTCCATAGGCTCATGGAAGGACTTTGTTTCATGATGTGTGTATGCATATTTAACATGAGGACATGCTTCACTCCTCTGCAGGAAGGATGTGATGTGGCCAGAGGACAAAGGAGAATGTGTGGGGCTAAGTGAATGGTACCCCAAGTGGTAGTGTAACAAAGAGCTCTTCCAAAGATCATACAGTAACCATAATGTACTAGCAACCAAACACAAAGCGGTACACTGGGCCTGATGTGAACAATAAACCTGTGCAGGCATAGAATATGAATGCCATGCAGTGTCACAGTAGCAACACCACATATGTCTGACTGTAACACTGTCACATTGCAGTATAAGGTGTACCATAGCCTCATTGTATGCTGAGGAGAACATGTTGAGAGGACTGTAGGGCATGGTTGTGGAGTCACATCCCTGTACCTTGCTGTCAGATTAGAAAACTTATATGTGTAGTTAAAGTAGACTGCAAACACAGTAGTTAATGTTATTGCCACAGCGCAAGTTTGTCTTGAATACTGTCCGAGTGCATGTTACACAGGATGACATAATTATTGTATGCTATGTGATGATGTGAGGTATTGCCAGCAATGCTAGAAGAAGTAGCCCGTTGGATATGTAACATATGCCAGCATAGCTAGCTGGAGATTTGTAAAGAATTATATGTCATTTGTATATCAAGCTGATTTTTACAGGTGCTTGTGTTGAAAACGTCAGAGACAAAATGTGTGAAAATTAGGACTAGGAATCCTACTGTATTGTTTTTAGGGGTGAACTAATTGCTACCCTGGAAGTGTAGGCATTTTTTGAAATGTTTTTATAGGTTCCAGATGCTACAACACATCTTAGCAAAGCTCTATGTGTGTGTGTATTATGATCCAATGATATGTTTTGGTTCAGTTTCTAGTAAAGGTGGTAGTGTGGGAACCAGAAGTCAAACGCCCAGATGTATGTGATGTCATTCTGTAAGCCAGCACTGAAATGATATTTTAATACTAGATGAGACAGAAGTGGCAGAGCAGTCTGTTTGTGAAACTTGACAAAGAAGGACCATTGACACACTTCGTCTTGCCATGCTCTAGTAAGTGAACTAGGGGGACAGTAATTCTTTAGATCAGTCAGGAAAATATAGTGAGATTAGTTGAGTATTGTTTTTATGTATCTGTGCCAATCTTTCCTTTGGTGCTATTTTTAATATTTCCTGTGATTGAAAGTCTGGTGTTTATTGTAAATAGATATTTAGTATTTTCACGTACTTTTATTATTTATTATTAAATATATTTAAAATTTTCATTGTGGCTGGTCTTTTAAATAATATTTTAACCTTTGAGAGTACTTATATTTATTTGCTGACACTGTTGCCACTCCACAACATTCTTGCTGCATTGGTCAAACACTGACGTGTATTAGCATTAATTTTACTCGGTATAATTGGGTACGCTTGTATTAGCCTTATAGTATCTGGCTTTGGAGTGTTCTGGTGGCAGTATCTACCTTATAGTCTAGGCAGAGGGGGCATAACTGGTAAATCTGTGCCAGCTTTTCTCAGGTGTGTGTGTGTGTGTGTGTGTGTGTGTGTGTGTGTGTGTGTGTGTGTGTGTGTGTGTGTGTGTGTCTGTGTGTGTGTGTATGTGTGTGTCAGCTACTTGGAGGAGGGACACAGAGCACTGGCTTCACAGAGAGGGTGGTGGAGGATTTGGCTTGGAACTCTTGGCTGAGGACTCAACTCTATAGCTGTGTCAGTGGGGAGTCTTATTTGGGGCCTGGAGAAAGAGAGGAAAACCCAGCCCCAAAACAGGAGTGTGTTCCCTGTGTGCTCTTAAAGGAGATTGTGCTTGGTTCAGACAGCTGCATCTGGAAATGCGGTGTGAATCTATTTTTTGTTCCAAATGAACATCCCTCACCAGTGGTAGTGGTGAGGATTGAGGCTCCTTGATTACTGGCCCAGAGGAGGGACATCACATGTTGTTCAGCAGTGGTGTGGATATTAATTGAACCTCTGTAGTCTGTAGGTAGTTGTCACTGAAGGTGTGTGTACTCTCAGCATCCACAAGGTAAACCTGCAGAGTTTCATTTTCACAACAGTTTTATGTATGTGTTTATTTATTTTTGTTAATTTAGTTTAGTCAGGGAAAGTAGGCAAATGTCAGCATAGGATTATGGCAAGCTGACAAATAACCAGTTGGGCAAGGTGTGTGAAGCCAAGGGACTGGTGTATGCCAACCTGACTAAACAGGAAATGCTTTCAGCTGTAGACGCAGCTGTAGCACTGACCAGCAACCAGGAGGATAACCTGTCTGGTGATGGGGATTTGCAGCCCTCTGAAACAGGACAGTTCACCTTTTCGTTAGAGGACTTAAAAATTCATCTGGAGTTAAAGAGATTGAACTGGAGGCCAAACATTTGGAATTAAAATCAGCAGAGAGACTGCAGCATTTAGACAATGAAGAAAATGAGAGACTATGGCAGGAAAAACATATGGAATTAGAATCAGCAGAGAGACTGTGGCATTTAGAGGCTGAAGAAATGAGTGCCAACATGAGCAGGAGATGCTGACTCTTCATCTTGGTCATGGAGGTAATGGGAAAAAGGAATAATAACTGAACCCCAGAAAAAATAAAGGTCAGTAAATTGCTTCCATAGTTTACAGAGGGTGATAATTTTGATAGTTTTATTTATATATTTGAAAGAGTATGTAAACAGTATAATATTGACCAAGGGCTCTGGGTACAGTTCCTGACCCCCTTATTCCATGGTAAAACTGTAAGCACTGTTTCTAAATTGTCTCATACTGATTGCTTAAACTATGATAAAGTTAAACAATGTTTTTTAGAGTGTTTTACGTTAACACCTGAAGCTTACAGGAAAAAAAGTTTCGAGAGCATAGCCACAAGGCAGATGAAAGTGTATGTGATTACATTGCTAAGGAAAGCATTTAATTCCATAGGTGGGTGAGTGGGTTTCAGGTCACCACTTTGGAAAGTCTGGCAGATCCTTTGTTGAGGGAACAAGCCCTTAGCACGTTGCCTGAGGACATGAGAATCTGGTTGGCAAACCGGGAGTGTAACTCGGCAGATGAACTGGGGGAAAAATGGGATCTCTACTTAGTAAGCAGGACATCACTGTACAAGAAGGGGATACCCAGTGCTGCACATGGATATAAGGGAACCCCTGGTGGGCAGGCTTGACCACCCCAACAGAAACCACTAGTAACAGGGAAAGCCACTAGTTCAGGTACACATGCAGGATCAAGGGTTAGATGTTTTAAATGTAACCAGTGGGGCTATGTAGCATACAGCTGTCCATGGAGACAAGGTGGGAAACAAAAGGTAGAGGAGCCAGCAAGTGGGAATAACAGAATGTCAGTGGTAAGTTGTCTGGAGACAACAGGGGTACCAAACTATCACCAGAGTTTGCATCCTATCTTAGTGGATGGAAGACAGACTACTACTAAGAGAGACACAGCCTCTAACACAACCATTGTGAAGCCTGGAGTGGTTAAAGAGGAGTGGTAATTGCTTGGACAGTGCACTTCTATCAGAGGTTAAGGAGGGACCCCATTCCAAATGCCTTTGGTCAGGGTTCAGCTTAACTGGAAGGGTGGAAAAGGAAGCAAGCAAGTATGTGTGGTTGTGGATATCTCTGCAGATGTCTTGACAGGGAATGATTTTGATAATGCAGTACTTTGTGTGCATGCAGTTATATGTAGTCAGGCTTGGAGACAGGCATGTGGGGCTGGTAGCCTGGGGGAGATCCAGACAAACCCCACACCTGAAGCCAGGACTGTGAGGTGGCTATTTCAGGGAGGGAGCTAACCTGTAGCAGTGAGCCTGAAGGTGAGCCACAGGTGCTGGTAGGTACTGATATTCCTATTGACAGACTGACTGCAAGGGCAGAGGATACCAGACTTCATGTGGAAGGGGAGCTAGGAAGGGTCACAAAGAGTTGAGACAGGCTCAGCTGTCAGACCCTACACTAAGATGCTTGAGGGAGGTAGCTAAGGAGGCACCTGATTCTCAAGGAAAAGGGAAGTCTGTACACTGGAGCAAAGGGTTATACAGAGTGGAACCCTGAGGGAAGGCTAGAGGGAGAGGTAATACAACAGTTGCTAGTGTCTGGAGCCTACCATCTGGCACTTCTAGCCATAGCCCATGACATTCCTTTTACAGATCATATGGGCATAAAGCATGTCAAGAGACATAGTATGCAGAATATTTATTGACCTGAGATTGCAAGGGATGTAACAGGATATTGCAGGACCTGTAAGCAGTGCCAAAAAGTAGGCAAGGCAGAAGACAAGGTTAAAGCTCCTTTGATGCCTTTTCCTGTGATTGAGGAGCCATTTCAGAGGGTATCTATGGATATTGTGGGGCTTCTGAGTACCCCATGTTCCACAGGGAAGAAGTATATCCTAGTAATAGTAGATTATGCCGTAGATACCCTGAGGTGGGGGCTGTCTCCTCCATTGAGGCAGAGAAGGTGGCAAATGCTTTGTTAGAGATTTTCAGCAAGATAGGTTTCCCAAGAGAAATACTGACTGACAGAGGTGCCAATTTCATGTCAGACCTGCTGGCTTGTCTTTGGGAGTGCTGTGGGTTGAATCACCAAAAGACCACCACCCCTACCATCCTCAGACCAATGGTCTTGTGGAGAGATTAAACTCTACACTGAAGACCATGTTGCAGGCATTTGCAGACCAGTTAAAGAGAGACTGGGACAAATATTTGCCCCATCTGCTGCTTACATACAGAGAAGTACCCAAGGAATCCACAGGTTTTTCACCCTTTGAGTTGCTGTATGGGCACAGGGTGAGGGGACTTTAGATTTGATTTGTAATGAGTGGGAAGGTGGGTGTGAATCCCACAAGGGGTATTTTGTGGCATATGTCTTAAACCTCAGGACAAGGCTTAGGGAGATCACGGGCTTGGCCCAGGGGAACCTGGCAGGAGCCCAACAGCAGAAAAAGGTCTGGTATGACAGGAATGCTCGATCCCAAGAGTATACTGTGGGACAACAGGTTATGGTCCTCTTCAGAAACAATATGCTGCCCCTGCTTGAGAGGGACCCTTCAAAGTGGTAGGGAAGGTCAGTAATGTTTACTACATGGAAAACCTGCTAGGCAGGAGGCAGGGACATGGATTGTACCATGTTAACATGCTGAAACCTTACTTTGATAGGGAGGCCCTGGTGCTGAGTATTTGCAGTGCATTGCAGTAGGAGTCTGAGGGGGATCTATGGCTAAATCAAGCCAGCCAACAAAATGCCAAGTTACTAAGGTGGACCCTAGGGTTGCAGGCATATGACATGACAATGCAGCACTGTAGTGGGATCAATAATGCTAATGCAGATTGATTCTCAAGACAGGGTATAGATTAATGTATTCCCAGACAGACTCCTTCTTCTCAAGCAGCATTTCTCCAGGGTTAATTGAGAAACTAGTTTGAGTCTTCAAAGGGAGGTGAGATATGATGATGTAACATATTGCCAGCTATGCCAGGAGATGTAGAGCAGTGGATGAGTTTTGTAAATAATTATCTGTTATGTATATAGCAAACTGATTTGTACAGATGCTTGTGTTAAAATGTATTTGTAATGATGGTTGTATTAAAAAAATGTACCAACAGTGGGTCCTGCTGGACAGAATAGAATGCAACTGTATTTCAGACTGTATTGTAACTGTTAAGATGAATATATTGTACCAGAGGATACTAGAAGAGAAGAGATTAATCTCAATCCAGCTAACTTTGAAAATAGTCTACAATTAAATTATTTGGTTTAGGCCATAAAGATTGTATCTTACAGGTATGATTACAACCAGAAACAAAATGTGAAAACCAGGACTAGGACTCCTACTGTATTGTCCTTAGGGGTGAGCTAATCACTACCCTGGATGGGTGGAAGTTTTTGAAATGGCGTTATAGCTTCTAGATGTTATAACACATCTCAGCAAATCTCTATGTATATGTATTATGACACATATGTGCCAGATTCTGGATCACTTTCTAGTAAAGGGGGCAGTGTGGGAACCAGAAGTCAGATGACCAGATGTATGTGATGTCATTCTGTAATCCAGAACTGAAATGTTTTAATACTAGATGAGACAAAAGTTTCACAGCAGTCTGTTTGTGAAACTTGACATAGAAGGACCACTCATCCACTTCATCTTGCCTTGCTCTATTAAGTAAACTAGGGGACAGTATTTTTTTAGATTAGTCAGGAAAATATAGTGAGATTAGTTAAGTATTGTTTTTCTGTATCTGTGTGAATCTTTCCTTCAGTGTTATTTTTAATATTTCCTGTGACTGAAATGCTGGAGTTTATTGTAAATAGATATTTAGTATTTTCATGTTTTTTTATTATTAAATACATTTAAACTGTTCATTGTGACTGGTCTTTTAGAGAATATTTTAACATCTGAGAGTACGTATATTTATTTGGTGGCACTGTGACTGCTCCTGAAAGCCTTGCTGCATTGGTCAAACACTATTTGCATTGATATTAATTTTACTTAGTATAATTGGGTGCCCTTGTAAGGGCCTTAGAGTAGCTGGCTTTGAAGTGTTCTGGTGGCAGTATCTACCTTATAGTCGGGGCAGAGGGGGCACAGCTGGTAAATCTGTGTCAGCCATTCCCAGGTGTTTGTGTGTAAAAATCCAATCTCAAAGAATGTGTGTGTCAGCTACTTGGAGCAGGGACAACTGAGCAATGGTTTCACAGAGATGGTTGTGGAGGACCTGCCTTGGAACACTTGCCTGAGGACTCAACTCTATAGCTGTGTCAGTGGGGAGTCTTGTTTGGGGCCTGGATAGAGAGAGAGAAAAACCCATCCCCAGGGCGGGAGTGTGTTCCCTGTGTGCTATTAAGGGTAATTGTACTTGGTGCAGAGAGCTGCATCTGGAAATACTGTGTGTATCTATTTTCATTACATTCCTCATTGGTGTGAGTGGTGAGGATTGAGGCTCCTTGATTACTGTGCCAGAAGAGGGATGGCACATGCTACAAGATGTTTTGAGGAGTATTAGAAATAGCTGTGGACTCACATATCATTCTAAAACTACCTGTTTACAGAGCATAGTAAATAACAGAAGTGCCAAAGCACAAGTCTACTTTTTACAGTGTTAGAGAATACTTTGTAGCTGATGACATCAGCAGAGTCTACTGAAAGAAAGTGCACACACACACACACACACACACACACACACACACACACACACACACACACACACACACACACACACACACACACACACACACCAGTTGACTGCAGTGAGAATAGAACCCCTACCTAAGTACACCTACTAGAGATCTCTGTATTTAATGCAAGCACCTCAGCACAAGTCAGACTTGGAAGTGTCAGCCAACACTTTATAAGTGATGACATCAGCAGTGTCCATTGGGGGGAAAATGGCAATAACAGTGTCCCACACTCTGGTGTATAATGCTCTCTCTAATGCCAAGCAAGTGCACAAAAAAGAGTCACACCTGTTGCCCTAAGTGAGAAATGAACCCCTACCTATCTAAGTAACCAGATTAGAGAACTCAGTACTTAATGCAAGTGCCATAGCACAAGTCTGACTTTTACAAGGCTGCAGGACAATTTATAGTGGATGACATCATTATTGGATGTTGGCTAGAAGATGGGAGGCCTGAATGAAATGTGTGTGTAGGCATGTCCAACTGTCAAAATATTGGTACTGCATGGGATTGTAGAGTTGACTACAGGATACACAGTTTTGCTGTTCTGACTAGACAGACATACACACACCAGATGACTGCAGTGTGATTAGCACACCAGTTGACTGCAGTGAGATTAAACCCCTACCTAATTAAGTACATAGATTAGAGAACTCAATACTTAACACAAGCACCATGTCACGAGACTGACATTTACAAGGCTGCACAACAATTTATAGTTGGTGATATCATCACTGGATGTTGTTTAGAAGATGTTGGGTGGCCTGAAAGAAATGTATGTGTAGGCATGTCCAACTGTCAAAATACTGGTACTCCATGGGACTGTAGTGATGACTGTAAGACAAACAATTACACTGTTCTGACTAGACAGGCACAAGTTGACTGCAGTGAGATGAGAATCCCTACCTAATTAAGTACACAGATTAAAGAACTCAGTACATAAAACAAGCACCATGGCACAAGTCTGACTTTTGCAAGGTTGCAGGACAATTTATAGTGGATGACATCATCACTGGATGTTGGATAGAAGTTGTTGGGGGTCCTGAACGAAATGGATGTGTAAACATGTCCAACTGTCAAACTATTGGTACTCCATGGGATTGTAGTGATGTCTGCAGGATTCCAATTTATGCTGGTCTGACTAGATAGGCCAGGATATTGGCGATGTCTGTGGGTTCAGTGTATTTTTTGTCATTTAGAATCAACTCAGAACAAGTCTGGGAGTTGCATCCCAGGTTCCTAACATAACTGAAAAAAGCCTTATGATTGTCTTTGGTGTCCTGTGCAATTTCACTGTGTGTTACCTTAACCTAGCATATTTAAGTGGCATTGCATGGAGTTAACCACACCAAGGAAGATATGTTCACCACTGCTTGGCATTGGTGCACAATGTCAAAATCCTCACAAACACAGAGGCCAAAAAAAGTGAAGGGCTCCATTGCTTTTTTTACTTATGTGTTTTGTGTGTGATTCTGTTTTTTGACCAGATTAAAGGCATTAAAATGGGGTAGATTGGAAGGTGAAATGGGGAACAAGCAGGTGGGAGAACAAAGGGAAAGCAATAAAGGAATGTTCAGGAGGGTAGTAGAAAAGAACCACAGCTATCCATTTCTTCAACTGTGTAAAATGAATATGTATTGAATATTGGCTGAATTTGGACTATCACCCTAACACTGAGGGGTGATAATGCAATCATGTTGTATAGCCAATTGGATTGAATCAAGTGTGTCAAGAAGACGTGTGCAAAATAGAGAGGTATGTATGGGATGAATTTTTTTGATAGGACAGGTGCCCATTTTTTATTTTTACTTGAGTAAGAGGAATGTTGGGTAAAGGATGTAGGTATTTCTGGGTCAGGTAAGTAGGGTAGGTAAGGAAGTAGATGCAAACAAACAGGACAAACAAGACAAGACACAGGGACAGTGAGGAACGTGACAGATTGGGGGACACTATGATTGTGGCTAGGGAGAGGATAACAGATGCCCATGCCCATCAAACCTGGGGACAGTGAAAATCTAGTCCTCTCCTGCAGGACTGTCATCAGCATCTCCTTACTCTGTTGGCTGTTAGAGTGCTTGACGTCTTCTCCTATGTACCATAAGGGAGAGCAGCCTCTACATCTGGTGTTGGCATGCACCAATGGTACAGTGCACAACCCTACACACCAACCGTGGCAGCTCCTGGCCGTGATAAAATTCCCACCTCCACCAGTACTCCCAGAGGATACCATAGGGCACAGGTAGTGCAGGGTAAGCAGAGGCAGCACTGCCAGGTTGGGTCCCAGATGTGCTGGGCATCATTGCCAGACCCAGTGGAGTGGGGGCAGGCTGAGCCACTGGGGTTGGCCTACCTCCTTGTGCTGTAATGCATTTTTTGATTTGTCAAAGATGGATGACATTGGAACGTTTTGATGACCCATAGGGAAAAAAAAGGATAAGGAATGGGGGTGAGAGATACAATGCATTATGACAATAATAAAGTATTTTATCTGAACCTTTACATTTAAGTATACTTCTTAACAACTACAAACTATAATTAAGGAACTAAACTAAAACACTGTGACTGGTCTCCCCTAAAACACCTACCCCATGAAGTTGTAGACTACTTTAACTCAACCTTTCTCAAAATCCTAAGCCATCATGCACCAGCCAAACCATCAGAATTAAAACTAACTATGTCCCCTGGTTAACAAAAGAAACTAAAAGCATTATGAAGGCCAGAGATAGCCTGGGCTCAATTTCATAAACTTAAAACCACTACCACAAAACAAAACTACTTAGCACTCCGGAACAAGACCAAAAAACGTATAAAACTCGATAAAACCAATTACTACAAAACCTTTCAAGACAAACGTGCCCATAACCCTCAGAAATTCTGGATCTCAATAAATAAATTACTGTACCCAGGTGAAACCAGCACTCCCACACCCATAGTACCAACCAGCAAAGAGGACATCCCTGCCCAATTCAACAGATTCTTTACCAAAACAGTCCTAGTCCTATCTAACATCCTAAATAGCACCACCATTCCCACACCTTCCCCAACCCCTACTACTCCTATTACACAACAAACTCCCCCAGCTTTTTCTTCTCTCCAGCACCTGCACAATTCATTACTAAACTCCTCAAAAAACTGAAACATACCATGCTGCCTGCTGACAAACTTGCCGCTGATTTCCTTCAACTATCAGCTGATACCATATCTTACTCCGTGTCTATCCTCATAAATAGATCCATATCTGACTATAAAATACCTAACCTCTGAAAAATATCTCATATTATTCCACTCCACAAAGGCAGCAACTCCTGTGAGCTCACCAACTACCGCCCAATAGCAATTTTATCACCTTTATCAAAAATTCTAGAAAGAGTAGTACATACACAACTAAAGGAATACCTCCTAAAAATAACCTTATATCATCATTGCAACATGGGTTTCGACCCTCCCATAGTACCACATTAGCCCTTTTGTCATATACCAACATAGTCAACACCCATAGAAACAATGAACTTTTTGTATCCTCTGTATTCTTAGACTTATCCAAAGCCTTTGATATGGTCAACCACAGCACGCTTCTCAAAACTCTGTCTACCCTTAACCTAAATTCCCTTACTATATCATGATTCAGCAGCTATTTATCAGGCCGACAACAAGCAGTTCTTTGGCAGGACCAACTATCCTCCCTTCTACCTGTATCCATAGGAGTCACTCAAGGTTCCATTCTTGGTCCTTTACTATTCTCCATATTTACAAATCAGATAGCCGCATCCCCTCCGTCTGCCTCTATAGTGCAATATGCTGATGATACTACTATCATTTGCACCACCCCAACCTTAAGCAAGCACAATTACACAACACAACTTTACTCTGGCTGAAGCATGGTCTTCTAGCATTAAGCTTATACTCAATCCCAAAAAAAACAAAACTAATTCTCTTCAGTCCTGGTAGATCCGATTTCACCATTAACTCCAAGGATAATACCTCAATCACCCCAACAGCACACACTAAACTCCTAGGAGTAGTCATCGATAACAATCTCAAATTTGACATACACATAGCCCAAACAATCATAAAGGTTCACAAAAAGCTTGGTCTCCTGTATAGGAATAAACAATTCATGACCAATTATATCAAAGCCACTATTGCAAGAACCCACCTATTATCTACCCTACTGTATGCCTCCCCAATCCTGACTAATCTTCACCACAGTGAACAAAACAAAATGGCATCTTGCTATAACAAGATTGCCAATTTTGCTACAGGTGCCTCTAATAAAGCCCATCACTGTCTTTCCCTCAAACAGCTTAACTGGCTTGAGTTTCCCCAACTACTTACTACTCAACTCTCCACAGCCCACAAACTGTACTACCTCACTAGCAAAACCCCCATACTACAGGATCTAATACAGCCCTACACCACCACCCGAGCCTTAAGATCAACAGACCGAAATCTCATAAATGTCATCAAACATAAAAATGAAGCCAGCAAATCTTTTTGCCTGTACAATAGCAAAAATCTGGAACTCACTTCCAAAACACATAACCTTTATAAGTTCTGCGCCACAATTTAAGATACTACTCAAAACCCACTATTTTAACAATTGGATATGCCCATGTGACTCCCCAGGCTAATCCACTACATTGCAGTGATGCAAGGATTCTGCCAAGGATCACCTAGTAGTGCCTAACCTCTGAATACTTATTCTTAACTAGCAATGTCTTATTCTTTCTTAACTAACAATGTTTTATTCTGAAGGTATTGCCTTATGTGTCTGTTCCTATATACTATTTGTATGCCTTAAGAATGCAGTAATGTATCTTTACTCATGTCTGTGAAGAAATGTGAATTATGTTCGTATATAATATTTGTATGCATTAAGAAGACGGTGTTGTATTTTATAAAATGTTATTTGTTAGCATTGTTTTAAGTGGAGCTTTTCTCCCGGGCCTCCGCTGAAAATGGACCTGTGTCCAGTCTGACTTTACCAGTCATCAAATGTAAAATAAAAATAAAATAAAATAAAAATAAATATATGTAATATTTTTTTCTCGTCTACATTTCTGTTGGTCACAGCAAGACATGATGTTTACTCAGGAAGTGCAATTACACTACACCAATACCACCAAAAGGATCCCCCCCATACTTTTAAAGAAAATTGTCTTTTTACATTATTGGAGGGTCCAGATGGAATCTGCATCTTCTGAGATCTCAGTAGAACCTACAAATAATGTCATAGAAATTATAAATGTTAAAAAATAATCTAACATTATAATAAAATCAGATAACATGTTTATTTTTCTAATAACCAACAGCAGTTATATTTTCCTGTTTGCAAATAGGGGAAACAGTAGTCCAGAAATGTTGTACTTGACAATTTGAAAGAACACTTAACTAGTAATCTGAACCCTTGACCTTTGATGGCCAACTGTAAAAGGTTATCCTACAATTTTCTGATTATTACAAAGATGTCACTTAATTTTAATTGATATTCGTAATTTTTCTAAGAAATGCCAAACATTTTTTACATCAAACATTTTTAACATTTTAAACAGTTTCTCTTAAATAAAATTTAAATAAAATAACAAATGTGTGATACAGTCTTGAAGTGCATGTTTACTAAAACAAGTATTAACCAATGACTGGATGTGGGTAATGCTAGATTTACCCATGGTTGGTGTGGTTGCCTAAGTGATCAAGCAAAGCCAACTGTGGGTAACGCCAGCATTACCCACAGTCAGGAGTGAGTCATTGCTATTATATAATGACATTATTAAAGAAGGAAATTGTTTACCTTTCCTAAATATCTTTGTTCAATGGTGTTGTAGTGTTCCTCCATATTCTTCTGACTTTTCTGATGTGTTACGCATGCAAATGAGACTTACAGTCCCACGCTTGCACAGTACACCAGTGCAGTGCAGGGAAAGCAATGGAGAAAAGAGAATCTCCATTGTTTTTTGACAGAGATTTTATGAGGGATAGCCTGAATACTATGGAAATCTGGTATGTTCCTGATTATTTATTTTTGCAGAATGTACCTAATTGTTCTCATATTATGCTGTCCTGTAAGCATATGTTGATAGAAAAGTTCAGCTGCTCAATGGTACTTCAGCAACCAGACTCTTTTCTATTGGTATATGCTTGATTTACAATGGGCACACTGGTTAGGCTCTCCAATCAGCATGTATGTTTTTGAAAAACAACGACTCTTTATTGTATAATATATTATGACACATTTGGACTTGTAGGAACACTGAATTTGCATCTAAGACAAGTTACAGAGTACATCTGTAAGTATGTAGTTATTAAAGAAATCGGGGAAAAACAGATTTCAGCTCTGCTGTGCAAATCACAAATAAACATTACTTACAGGTGATCTCAAACATATAGTCTTATATTAAAGATGCATTCAGTGATACTAGAATAGCTACACTAAAGCATTAAAACATCAGGTGTTGCTGCACATTACTCTCTCTAGATCTAATAGTCCTTGGTCTTGGAATGTGTACTATCATAAATAGAGGTTTCTAGCCTTTCTGCTATATGAAGCAGTAACAGACAGAAGAATAACATGATTGCAACTGTTGTAAAATAATTCAGTCTGAGGTTACAAAATCATAAGCAATAACGAGCAAACAAAACGATGTTTGATAAACTAGGTGTACTAACTTATCCTGTGTTACGGGGCATGCAGTTCTGGCCACTCAAATGTATTATAAAATTACTTTCTTTAGTAATGATGGAGTTTGAAATCACATTTCCACTGCAGTCTCTATACTGAACATTCCAGCATAGCAAATTCAAATTCAGACAACACCAAGGTGGCACTACTCAATGCTAGCAGTTTAAATAAAAAGAGTCCAGAATCTGAGACTCTCCTGCAACATGAGCACATCATACCTCTCAACTATTCAGATTTTTGTAGAATGTCCAGATTTTTGCCACATATTTTTGGTCTTCTTCTCATAAAATTGTGGTTTTCTGGCAAATCATTGAGAGTTGAAGTCAGAAAATAATGATAGATGTTTGACTGTCAGACTTCATACCCTTCAGAAAATTCATGTTAATGAAAAACCTGTTATTCTATCAACATCAAGTCATCACATAAAAAGTGTCCCTATTTTGGTGGCTTTGTCCCCCTGTTATTTATTACTTTGTCCAGATTTCTTACTCTAAGAGGTTTGGAGCACATTCCTAATCTGAGTAGTTACAGAGACATGGTTTCAGTGTAATGACAGCGCTTTCTCTATAACTAGATTTAGTGCCTCCCATGCTTTTCGGCCCATGGGTAACTGCAGAGGAGATGTAGCATCTGTATTTGTCAGAGACACCAGCACCTCACATCTGATTTCTCATGGCCCTAATTTGAATTCCTGGAGATCCAAATTGACTTTGACAAATCCCATTATTATTTCATTGCTGGCTACAGATCCCCATCAATATCCTCAAAATATCATGAAAATTAACATCAATGAAGCATTAAATATTGTACCAAGTACCTTCTTGCTTGGGGACTTCAATTACCCAAGCATTGTTTGGCATAGCTCTAAAAATGGATATGCTCAGCATTTCCTACACTTTGTTAATACCAATTTATTGGATTATACTGTAAAATTACCGCTAGAAGCTCTAATATCATTGACCTTGTCTTTCCAAACCTAGCTCCTTCCTGTACCCCACCCTGCCATCTCCTCATTCTTTGTTAACTCTGACCACAAATCAGTCATCATCTCTGTCAGATCTAGTGGTATCATCCTCACCATTGCCAAATGAGACCATCTTTAGGGACTTCTCCAAGGCAAACCTACTTCAGCTTGTAGAAGACAAACAGTGTTTTCACTCTCCTTACAATTACTCTGTAAATACTTTGTTTCATATCACTACATTTCTCTTTTGCTAACTATATTTCCCAACTTTCTTCCTTTTCATATTTTCTGGCTGGCGGGACTAATTTGCCTCAGTAATAACCTTAATTACACAGCAGATGTCACAGATAATATGTCCCCCCCCTTTTTGACCACCACTTCTTACACTAGAACCCTCCACTAAGCAACCTACATAACAGATGGGCTATTCTTCCTCTACTTTGCAAACTCTGTACAGATTCATTTGGGTTATGTTCTAACTATTTTATCATTTACACCATTACTACAACAGTCTAGGGTTAGAATTGTTGTGCAAATTAACCTATTTACAAAGGCTAGGTGGCATACAGGCTGTACATCATAAATATTACCAGATCTTCTTATGTCAAAGCAATAATATCAAATCAGTTGCACTTTTATTGAATATCCTAACCACTCTACCTTCTATATTTCTACTCCAATGCTGTAGAGGGCAGACAGACTGTACTACTTATCTTTGAAAATTCTTCTCCTTCACTTATCAGATCCTTTTACTTTATGGCTTATACTCCAACAGTCTAGACAGCAGTTAGACTTTACAATGTAACTTATTTCACTTACAGAGACCTCTGAAGTGCTTTTCAAGTGTTTCAGCTGCATCCAGAGCCATCCAAGCTAAGATAACAACATTTCCTTGATTTACTACATCTGCACTTACTTTATATAGTGATCATTACTGTTTTGATCATTTTTAAAGCATTTACTTAATTTTAGGGCAAAAATAGTCAGTTCTTTGTTTCTTGGCCTTTCTAGTTCTGTTTGCTTCCATATCACATTGCAGATGGATGAATTAGCCAGGGACTTAGTTTTCTAATGTTTAACCAACACTTGACAGCTGCTTTTGCTGTGCTTTTATATTAAGAAATTCCAGGATCAGCCATCTTGTGGCAGAAAGAGTTTATCTGTTCTCTCTGAGTTGGGGAGCACTCCATTGAGCTCAGAGTGTCATTGTTTATAGGCTTAGTTTTCAAGCTTTTGTTCCTCTGCTGTAAATTAAGCAACTTTGAGCAGAGCTGTCCACCAAGCAGCAGTGGTTGGCAGTGCCCTGTACAGTAGCAAATGCCTAGACAGTAAAAGTTCCCTATAAAGTTAGGATTAGGTCTGAAACCTGTTAAATGGTGTGGCATTGTGCAGAATTAAGCTTAGAGCAATTTGCACATTAAACAGCACTACCATATTCTAGTTCTATATAACAACTTGCCCTTAACCCCAAAAACTACCATAGGAGACCCCTGTTAAAACCCAATCCTTAATCCTAAACAGTCTACTCTATTCATAGATCAGACAACATGGATATGTAATTTCCAAATGTCTCTGTGGCCAGCTTGTTAGATGTGGGCATCCTAAAGCAATGTAGCACTCTCATGTTGTCAGACAACCAGTAAATCATTAAAGAAAATAACACTGTATGCAAGAGTTGTAAAAGTACAACTTCCTTGTAGGCAAAAATCTTGCATACAAATGAGGTTGTCAGGGATACCCACACTATCCCTCACACACACATACACACACTGCTCACCACACACACAGACTGTCTTATGCTGAGGCACATAAAAGAAATCTTCCCAAATATCAAATACTTCCAAAGCCACCTAACGGCAATACTGCTCCAAAGCAATCACTAAAACATACAGTCAGAAGCAACACCAAACATCTCTAGTAAGCCTATACCCAATGGCCCCCAAGAACAAAGCCCATAAGGCAATCATATACTTTACCTAATACTCTTGTCATTAGGGACTACATTGTGGGACACACAGATGCTCCCCTCACCAAGTTAGACAAGGAGAAGGCAATGGTTAGTTGTCTGTCTGAAGCCAAGATCTGCAATATCACTCATGCATCTGAGGTACCAATATGATTCTGTCATAGTCCATGTGGGTGTAAATGACCTGAGACATACCTCACTGGAATATATGAAAATAGACATGACGGATCTCTCAGAATACATGTCACAGATAGTAATGAGACTTGCAATGAGCAGCATTCCACCTTCACCAAGGATGATGCCACAGTATGAACATACAATGATTGATTTTAATAATTATCTTAGTTTCTGGTGTAACTCCATGGGGATCCAATATCTGTCAGCATGGGAGGACATGTTCAACAAACCAAGTTGCTTTATCAAGGATGGGCTGCACCTGTTCCCCCTAGGCTTTTGGATTTTGGATGAAACTTTATCCTTCCCCCTAGAGAACTTTTAGGCAATGCCAAAAAGACAAGACTACCAACATAGTGAAAAAGTCTCCAAACAACCTTAAGGTTTTACTGCTCAGTGCTTGGAGCCTAAAAAAACCCTCCACATCATTCAAGCCCTCATCACTCTAGAGAATGTAGACATCTGTGCCATGACTGAGACTTGGTTTAAAGCCATAGAAAGTACTCCAGCAGTGCAAGGCTACACAGCCTTCCAGACATTTAGACCAACAGCAGTACAGACTGGGGCCAGAGATGGAAGTGTGTTGATCTGTTGATCTACTTTAACAACAAACATACTTCTAGATTGGTTAAACAGAATGATAACATGGAGCTCATTCACATGCAGGTCACCACAGATAAGGTCCCGCACCATATCATGGTGAGATACAGGTCACCATCTATGCCCCTGAAGTTTCACAACTCTTACCTTAACCTACTAGAGGTGCTCACCAGCCAACCAAACACCCTATTCATGGGTGATTTTAACTACCCCTCTATAGACTGGAAAACACAGACTGTCTCAAAATTACACACACAATGCTTCCCAGACTTCATTACCACAAACAGTCTGGAACAGATAGTACATGCTCCAACCAGAGGATCAAACATACTGGATCTGGTACTCATCACTAAGGGAGAGTGTTGCACATCCTCACTAGGGTGGCTGGATCACAAAGCTGTCTCCTTTGAAGTAAAAATCAACTGGGAAAACCCAGCTAAACCAGTAACAGTTAAGAGCTAAGTGACAGTTTCTCAAAATGAAGACACTCTCTACACCTGAGACCACAGCTTGCTATACAGAATTATTCATAAAGTCCCTATACAAACATGTGAATAAATGCAGATAGGCTAACATACCTACCAGAAGTAAACCCAAAACAAACACTAAAAACAAACCCCACTAGTGGAATCCTCACCTAAACAGGATATATAAGAAAAGATGAAAATTCATGGCTAAAATCAGGAAGAGCAACTGCACTCTCTTATACAACTAAACAAGAAAGTAAAAAGGGATAATTAAGTCCAACAAGGCCAACTATGAGGTTAGGATAGACAAACAGGCTAAAGACAATCACGTGGCCTTCTTCAGCTATGTCTGGAACCTGAAATGTAATACACAGCTGTGTACTGAACTGGTGATGAATGGTACCACCTTCACTAGTCAGGATAACATGGCAATTCTACTGTCTGATAAATTCAGCTCAAACTTCACCCCTCAGCTCTACCAGGTGGAATCCTCTCCAGTATACTACCCCCAACTATCAGCAGGGACCAGGTGTTGGCGGCACTCTCTAAATCCAAGAACATTGTCTCCATGGGTCTCAACAACATCCCTGGTTGCCTCCTGAACAGTCTTAAACATGCCCTATCAGGACCACTTGAGGCACTGTTCAACTACAGCCTTGAAACAGGCTACATTCCAAGTGAATTATAGGACCACAACAGTCATTCCCCCCACAAGGGCGAAGGATCAAATGACCCAGGGAACAACAGACGCATCAGTCTAACAACCCTAATATGCAAAGGCATGGAACAAAGTATAATGGAAATGATAAACAAGGACATTGGCAAGCTTCAGACACTGGACCCATCCCAATTTAGCTTTGTTAAGGGAAGGCCATGCCTAATTAACCTGGTTAGCATCTTGGAGAGGGTCACCTAGGCAATGGACAAGGGTAAACAAGTATATACTGCACATCTTAACCTAGCCAAGGTATTCAATACAATACCCTACTCGAGCATTGTTGACAAAATCTCTGAGCTAGGCATAAATCCCTACATAACCTGCTGGATTGCCAGATGACTAACAGACAGGACCCAAGAAGTCAGGATTGGTGAGACTATCTCCACTAACAGACCGTTCACCAGCAGAGAACACCAAGACTTCATGCTGGGCCTACTAATGTTTGGCATCTACTTCAAGGAAGTCAAGACTAACAGTCTTCAAGGCCTCTGGCTCACCAAGTTTCCAGATGACTGTAAATTAAAAACTATGGGTTTATATTGAATTAGCGAAAGCTTACAAAAGTGAATGCTACTTCATCTACCCCTTTATTCGCTGTTCTGAGAAACACACACACAACACAAGCACACCAAAAAAACAGCAATCCACACACATACACTTAAAATCCTACATCTAACCCTAACCTAAACTGTACATACACTACTGTCTATCCACTTACCTTAATCCAAACCCTAACCCTAAGATCCGTCACTATCGCACACTCACCTGATCTGCGCCCTAACCCTAACTCACCTACTCTGCCTTAACCCTAAAGTCTGTCACTATCTCACACTCACCTCACCCACGCCCTAACCCTAACTCACCTAACCCGTGCCCTAACCCTAACAACCACACAATCGCACACTTACCTGAACCTGACCCGTAACTTTCCACCACAGTGCTGAAAATAGCAAAACCACAGTAACGGCCAACCAAATTCTTTCCCTAGGAAAAAATTTGGTGTTCTGCAGCTTCGCTATTTTCAGCGTTTGCTGTTTTAGGGGCGATATTAAAACATTCGATGTAAAACTTCGGTGTTCTAATATAGACCCAAAAACTATTATAGTCCCCCATGATGCCAACATCTTGCAAGAGGGTTTAACATAAACAAATGACTGGTGCCAAAACCATGGCCTAAAACTTAATGACAAAAAATGCATTATAGTGCCCTTTGGGAATGTATCAACTAAAGCTAATTACTCCATCAATAAAACACCCCTAAGAGTCAACCCAGTAATAAGGGATCTGGGAACATATGTAGACAGCAATCTGGCCTTTGACCAACACATAGTTAAGATAGTAAGAAAATCATTCTATGTTGCCCAACTTATAAGTAAGGTTATGGCATCCAGGTGCAAGAAAGTTATATTACCACTCTACTCAGTCCTTATATCTATCATTGAATACAGTGCCCCTTTAATGTTTATCTAACCAGACACTTGCAAAAGTTGGAATGCCCAGGAAGGTTTTTCACTAGGAGAATTTAAGGCATAATTACCCTGTCCTACTTTGATCATCTAAAGGCTCCATCTCTCTATTCAGTCTCCTACAGGTTGCTAAGAGGGGATCTTTGCCTGGTTTACAGGGCTTCCTCAGATCCAACTCTGATGGATTTGTTGCACATGTGCAAACCAAACAGCACCAGAAACACAAGATCCAGTGATCTGAATTTCACTTGATACATAAACAGAGCATTCTGGAGAGACAGATATGTGTCATAAAGGATCCCAACACTCTGGAATAAGCTCCCCATTCATGTAAAACTGAGGTCATCCCTGACCCTATTCAAATGAAAGCTTGGCAACTGGATGGGAAATCATAAATTTACTCCTCCCCTCTCCATTCTAGCCCCCATGTCACTTATGGACAGAGGCCATCAATAAGAAAAGTATTACCCTAACTAACACCCCCTACAAATCCTCAGAACCTCCCTACTAACATGCCCCCCAATATAGACACTCATGATGCTGAGGACGCTAATGGTTTGGGTGGGTGCAGCCAGGCTTGTAAAGGCCCTAGTGGTCTTTAGCCAAATAACAACCTATGAACCTATGCACACAGTCTAGGATGCAGGTAGACTGATCTGCTTCATCTTTTACCAGATACATTTACTTTGTTGCCTAGGTGCAAATGCTGCACTTTCATTTAATTCCCATTTCTTTCAACCTCTATACTATTACTGCAACAGTCTAAGTGGTAAATAGATTGTACAACTTAATCTACTCATACAGCCTAGAGGGCATATAGGCTTTGGTCCTTCTTCTCATATCTGGTCATTTTAACTCATAGCCTACATTTCAAGTCAAGTCAAGGAAAACTATTGTCATCCAGAACTACACAGCAGTTTAGCTGAATGAAATTACAATGCTTCATTCTCAATGCATGAAACAATTACACATATAGACAGAGAAAAATTAATAAAATACATTATTATTAATAATGTATTATTATTATTATTTTTATTAATATATTATTATTAAAGCTTACATGGCAGATAAGCTGTACTTTCAGTCCATTTCCAAGCCTTAGTAGCTGATCAAGTATACTATCTTCCTTCTATGCTGGCGCTCCTATTTTTAAATAAGGCAATAAACTGCACTTACAACCTAGGCAATAATGAGGCTGAGCTGTTTCTTTTACCCACCTTGTTTCTACCTCCTGTAAAGAGGCTAAAAAAGACTTTATTACACTACTTACTGTAGTCAAACCAAACTAGCCCCCTCTCTCCATTATCCCACCTCTGTCACCCTAAAATATACCTGCTATTTTCTGTACTCTATCTTTAGCACATTACCTATCTCCTTCCACTGTCCTACTCAGCCATTTAACTCCAATAAACCTGAACACTCATTTATAATGCCAACACTTAGATTAACATGATGTCTCCCTATTCCATCACATTAACCTGCAGTCTGTTCATTACAGATAACTTTGCTCATCCACATCAGGAACTCTCAAAACCTCACATGCTAACTACTTGCAAATAAGAAGGCACAATCTGCTGATTGATGCTAGGAATAAACACACCTATGTTACTTGGAAACAAACCATACTCCTTCAGAGGTCATCAATATCTACCCCAAAAATTAAGGCTCTTCCCCCACTTCAGCTCTCCCTTCCTCCTCTTGTGTATCTTGTCCTTAGCCCTACTTTCAAATTGTTGTAATTCTGGCTAGCTACACTGGCCCTCTTGCTTTTGCTAGTTTGTTTCTTCATCAAACTCTTATACATAGATCCCTGACCAAATGTTATTGCTTGCTTGTTTACTCAGTTTGTCTCAGACCTCTAACTCATTTTGTCCCTCTCTCCCAGTCCACCCTTTTCATCATAATACAGTCCTCTAAAATTCCCTGCATGTCCTCCCCGCGGTTGGGTGGGCTTTCGAAAGACATGCCTAAATGGGCGTGCCTTCGTTGAAGGTTGACCGTCAAGCTGGCACCTCGGTGTTCGTGAAAATCTACTGCCAGTCATAAGCGGACCGGAGTTCCGCTGTGGCGACCCCTAACCCGGAAAAGCCGAAAGACCAACAAACAAACAAACAAACAGTCCTCTAAAAATCCACAGGTTTCTCTTAGTCTGTGTATTCTTACCCTTCCATCTACTCTAATCCAAAGAGTGGTACAAGCGCTGTTTATTAATGATGAATTCAGCTGGCTGTCTAGTCTGTCTGGAGTTGACTAAATAAACTTAATGTTACCTGAATGAATTTGTAGCACACAGGTCACACTTGCTGCAACAACCCTCAGGCTGTATTAGTGTCCTTGCCTATTTGTCACTTTCATTCTCCTCTGCAGCTTTAACAAATTAAACATGCTTAGTTGTTGTATAAGCAAATAAAACAATAAAGGGCAAATCTTTGCTTTAGTAATACAGCACTGAAGATATAGGTATCCATAAGTACTGAAAAGTTCTATAAAATATGCAGTAAGGAATACTAAGGGACTGCGTTTCTGTAAGTTGTTACCCAAGGGGAAGTGGTTGCCCAATGTGGGAAGGGAGAACTGGCATTTGTTTTAGTACATTAATAGATGAGAGTTTGCGAATGGAATGTATATGAAGGGAATGAGATAATGGTTTTCTTTAAGAAACTCACAAACTAGTATATTCGTTTGCCTAACGCAGTCACATCCAGTCACACAGCAAGGTGTCTTAGTCCTTCTAATGATAGTAAATGTGACACCTTTTGACTTAATTTTATATCTGTAGTAATTGTTCTGCTAGAAATGAGCTCATAAGCTTGTCTAGTGGTTATAACTTCCAGAAATATGGTATGCTTATGTGGGTAATGTAAAGAAACTTGGAAACAGTTTCTAGAAAAAGTCTGATAGTGACAATGCAAAAAAAAGAAAAAGAGTACACAAATGAGTAGTCTGTTTCCAGGAAATACAGTTTTGACTTTTAATATGCTTCATGTTTAAGGAAATACAGTTCTTTCTTTAAAGTTTATAGTCAAATCAACTTTCTTGTAAGTGATGACATAAGAGAAAGTTTTATCAGAGGCTTGCCAGAAAGCTGTCAGCAGTTACCTATATGTTATCTAGCTGGGTGTATAAGCTCTGAAATACTGTCAAGTCAGCTATGAGAGTTCGAACATTCTGTACTTTCTGGAAAATGCATTAGATGTAAAAAAGGGTCAAAGGAAAGATAAGGACATTGAGTGGGCAAGTCTAGGTTTTTAATACTACCATGCAAACAGAGACATGGCATAATTAGTGTCAGAACATACGTATATACTACTTTCTAACTGTTTTAGATATCAGTGTTCACTTGCACTGGTATTACTTATAAGTACTCTAACCTTAAAATATCTACAATCTCAAATTGTAAGTTATATGTGAACAGCTGATATGCATTAAACTTAACAAGGATTATGTTAATCAGAATAACCATGCATGTTGTCTTCTTTTGGCACCTTCTCTAGATAATTAAAGAATTCAGCTTAACATATGCACAACTGGATAAGTCTCCAAGCAGTGACAATGAAAGAAGTGCTGTTAAGGCTTCAAAATGACAGTTTTAGATATTCAGGAGAGAGACAGAGAGAAATTAGTGAGGCATTAGAGGTACTCAGGTATTCTAAAAGCCCCAGGTCCAGGTGGAATCTGCAATAGGCCTGCTTAACCAAGTAACTACTGCACTTAGTCTGTCTTAGGTAAGATGTACAAGAGGGGTCTGAAAGTAGGAACTGTTCTCAGTGACTGAAAAAGGGCTGAAAAGGAGACAAGCACATTTCTGCTTAACGTACTTCTGGTTACTTGCACTTCAGTTCTATAATGTTAGTCTACGTTTAAGTCTCTCAATGAAAAAAAAATCTTCCTTGCAGTTCACAGGCTTGATACTGCAGCCCTGGTCAAGCTGCCTTGCAATACTCAACAGCAACCACAATTATGCTGCTGAAAACTCCATATGAAATCCACAGTTAGGCCCCTGGTACTCCATGAGTAGAGCTATAGGTCTTCCTGAGATCCTAGTGGTATTTCCACAGCTGTTTCTTCTCTAAGAGTCTTCACTGTTGACCTCAATGTCCCACTCTGTGAAAGGCAAGTGTCACTAACATTCTGTACTTCCAGCTGTTCTTTTAACAGCATTCCTCCAGAAGATTCATATCATTAGGCTATTTCAAGTTTTTACTATAGTAATATGTCTATACACACTACCATTAGTTTATGCCATAACATATAATGTATGTATGTATGTATCATACATACTGCTCAAATCCCTACTAAAAGATCTCCTATTCAAAACTTGGATACGTTCCTGTACAGAACCAGACTAATTTCCCGTTCTTGACTTTCATCATCCCTAGATCACAGGTATACTCTGTAGTTTCACTTAATGCAGAGTACTGTGAACCAGATGTTTAGGCCACCTTTAGAGTTATAATTTCTAGTTTTTGACTGTTTGTCTATGGAAACTTCTTTTTGAATTTATGTTCAAGCAATTGTATATTTGTTGTATAATATCTTGTTTAATTGTTTCTCAATATTCTAACCACTGTATGCTGCATCATTTGTAAAACTCTGATTTTATTCATTTTATATATTCTATGCTCTTTGTACAAAATAGCTATGTTTATATAATTTTTTACTATGTATCTGGAGCTTTTCTCCCTGGGCCTCCTCTGAAAACGGTCATCTTGTGTCCAGTTGGACTAACCCGGTAAACAAATGGAACATAAAATAAAAATAAATAAATGCATAGCACATTTCTAACAGCATTTCTGATCAATGAGATAGTCATTATGGCACAAGGATTACTGCCAAAGCATAGAAGCTCTTGTTTCTATAGTGAATGGGATTGGTTATAGGACTAAAATAATCTGTCACGGTGATCTCCCCCCACCCCCCGCCCCTCAACAACCTAGAATCTTCATTTCAACAGCAAGTGGGATGAACTGTGTTATTGAGATAACTGCATTCTTTGTGGCTGTTGCCAGGCCAGTGTCTGATGGTGAAATGAAGGGTCTGTAGTGACAAAGCCCATCTATGCAGTTTGAGTTCACATCCTTCTATTTGTACAATCACTATAGGAGTGTGTGTTCAGCTACAAAATTAATGATGTGTCCCAGTAGATAGTACTGTAGCAAAGTTAATTCCTACTTAATAGAAGATAGTCTCATTCTATAACTGAGTATCTTATCTCAGCTTTAATTTAACTTCCTGTATAGGCAGCAGACTGGGTGTTCCTCACCACCTACTTTCTGTGATAATACAGCTTCTAATCCAATTTCAGATGCATTGGTCTGCATAACAAAAGGTTTAAAGAAGTCAGGGGCAAGTAAGACTAGTCCTCAGCATAAGATAACATTCAGTTGTTTAAAAGCCTTCTTTGCTGCTGTGGTTCGTTCACCTTATCTCGAATAGCACTTCAACTTTTGAAAGACCTGTCATGGGCAGGCTTTGGCAGCAAGGTTAATTATGAATCTTTTGCAGTGACCAGCTAGTTGTAAGAAATGCTTTTCCCTTGTCACTTGGTACTGGATATGAACCATTTTTTACTGCTTCTCTTTTCTCTTTGGAGTATAATCACCCTCTTTTCCAATCATATATCTTAGGAATCTGTCTTCTTTCATACAAAGCTTACTTTTGAAAGCATTAAATGGAAGTTCTTCCCATCTTATCATAAAGAGACCAGCATGGCTTGCACTCTGAGTAAATTACTAACACAAAGTACACAACTGATTTAATAGAGCAAGGTACAGAACATCATCTATATCCTTTGAAAAATATCAGGAGTTTCATGAAGTCCAAAGGGAAAAACAGTATAATGAAAAAAAAAACTTCAGGTGTGGAGAATAGTGTCTTTTTTTACTTTAAGTGTGAGGAAAAGATGCCAGTATCCCTTGATTAAATCTAGGGCAGTCAAAAAACTTGCTTTGCCTAGCCTCTGTATCGGCTCACCCCCTCTGAGCACTAAATAGCAGTCAAATTTGGATTTTGGATAAAACTGAAATTTGGATAAGACATTTAGTTTTCAGAATCATTATAAAATCTTATGGAGCCAACTAGCTTAAGAACCAACACAACTTGAGTGCAATTCACCTGAGATTCTGCAACAACCTATAGTTTAGATTTTTTTTCTCACTTCACTTATTGTTTTGGGTTGGGACTCAAGTATTCTATTCAGTTTACCTTATCCACTAGCATGCTTTCATTATGTATTAAATGTGTTCTACCAGGCAGTTCAGAAAAAAAAAACTTCCTTTATTTCTCAGTAAGTTACATTTCACTTCTTGTTTCTGGGCCTTAGACAATGTTTCATCTATCTGAACAACATGGATTGAATTCCCAAATATACTATTGATAGAAAATAATTCTCTCCTTACAAGTCCTCTTCCACCTTTCAGAATCCACCATCACTGAATCTCCTACTCTCCTCCAACTTCTTGTTTCCCTCTTTACTACTACCCCACCACCTGACATCTATAAAATACAGACTCAATTACCCTTCTTTACTACTACCCCACCACCTGACATCTATAAAATACAGACTCAGTTACCCTTCTTTACTACAACCCCACAACCTGACATCTATAAAATACAGACTCAATTACCCTTCTTTACTACTACCCCACCACCTGACATCTATAAAATACAGACTCAGTTACCCTTCTTTACTACTACCCCACCACCTGACATCTATAAAATACAGACTCAATTACCCTTCTTTATTACTACCCCACCACCTGACATCTATAAAATACAGACTCAGTTACCCTTCTTTACTACTACCCCACCACCTGACATCTATAAAATACAGACTCAATTACCCTTCTTTACTACTACCCCACCACCTGACATCTATAAAATACAGACTCTCCTGCCCTTCTTTACTACTACCCCACCACCTGACATCTATAAAATACAGAATGACCTACCCTTCTTTACTACAACCCCACCACCTGACATCTATAAAATACAGGCTCTCCTACCCTTCTTTACTACTACTCCACCACCTGACATCTATAAAATACAGACTCTCCTACCCTTCTTTACTACTACCCCACCACCTGACATCTATAAAATACAGAATCTCCTACCCTTCTGTACTACTACCCCACCACCTGACATCTATAAAATACAGACTCTCCTACCCTTCTTTACTACTACCCCACCACCTGACATCTATAAAATACAGACTCTCCTACCCTTCTTTACTACTACCCCACCACCTGACATCTATAAAATACAGACTCTCCTACCCTTCTTTACTACTACCCCACCACCTGACATCTATAAAATACAGACTCTCCTACCCTTCTTTACTACTACCCCACCACCTGACATCTATAAAATACAGACTCTCCTACCCTTCTTTACTACTACCCCACCACCTGACATCTATAAAATACAGACTCTCCTACCCTTCTTTACTACTACCCCACCACCTGACATCTATAAAATACAGACTCTCCTACCCTTCTTTACTACTACCCCACCACCTGACATCTATAAAATACAGACTCTCCTACCCTTCTTTACTACTACCCCACCACCTGACATCTATAAAATACAGACTCTCCTACCCTTCTTTACTACTACCCCACCACCTGACATCTATAAAATACAGACTCTCCTACCCTTCTTTACTACTACCCCACCACCTGACATCTATAAAATACAGACTCTCCTACCCTTCTTTACTACTACCCCACCACCTGACATCTATAAAATACAGCTTCTCTTACCCTTCTTTACTACTTCCCCACCACCTGACATCTATAAAATACAGACTCTCCTACCCTTCTTTACTACTACCCCACCACCTGACATCTATAAAATACAGACTCTCCTACCCTTCTTTACTACTACCCCACCACCTGACATCTATAAAATACAGACTCTCCTACCCTTCTTTACTACTACCCCACCACCTGACATCTATAAAATACAGACTCTCCTACCCTTCTTTACTACTACCCCACCACCTGACATCTATAAAATACAGACTCTCCTACCCTTCTTTACTACTACCCCACCACCTGACATCTATAAAATACAGACTCTCCTACCCTTCTTTACTACTACCCCACCACCTGACATCTATAAAATACAGACTCTCCTACCCTTCTTTACTACTACCCCACCACCTGACATCTATAAAATACAGACTCTCCTACCCTTCTTTACTACTACCCCACCACCTGACATCTATAAAATACAGACTCTCCTACCCTTCTTTACTACTACCCCACCACCTGACATCTATAAAATACAGACTCTCCTACCCTTCTTTACTACTACCCCACCACCTGACATCTATAAAATACAGACTCTCCTACCCTTCTTTACTACTACCCACCACCTGACATCTGTAAAATACAGACTCTCCTACCCTTCTTTACTACTAACCCACCACGTGACATCTATAAAATACAGACTCTCCTACCCTTCTTTACTACTACCCCACCACCTGACATCTGTAAAATACAAACTTTCCTACCCTTCTTTACTACTACCCCACCACGTGACATCTATAAAATACAGACTCTCCTACCCTTCTTTACTGCTACCCCACCACCTGACATCTACAAAATACAGACTCTCCTACTTAATGATGCTACTCTTCAGCTTATCCTGTATTATTCTCCTCCTAGTGTGCCATCAGTCATCCTACCATGACTCAATAATATCTCACAAGATCTCTCCATCTCTGTCCCATCCACCTACCCATACTTCCTCTCTACATTCTCCACACATTGTACCAAACCTATTTAATGCTGCGCCTCAGCTTTATTCCAAATATAGGCTAGTTAACTGCACTTCAACTCAAAACCAAAACAAAGTTAAGTGCAAGAATCCTCTCAAAAAACAAGTATGCATTATTCCCCAATATACTAAAATCCTTCTAGGAGGAAATATTCACCCTGATCTTGGCCCCACCTATCACAATGAACACAAAGATAATTCTCTCCCACACACTTCTGTAAACCAACAACAGCCAATGCCCCACCTTGGTGATCTAATTTTTGCTGCAATAAATATTAGAAGTATAAAAAATAAAACTGCTGAACTATATGCCTGGATTACCCAGGGATAATTGGCTAGTCTTAAAATGGCTCGCAAGGGCAGTTAGCTTAGTACTAATCTATGAACCTATGAACATGAGTCTTATGTTCTCACTGTAACTGAAACTTGGCTTAAACCCAACCTAAACTACTCTGAATTATACCTCCTGGCTATAATATTATCTGTAAATCTCTAATGACCATATAAAGAGGAAGGTTGGTGGAAATGCTTTAATATTTCCTAACACAAACCAACACTAAAATTCAGTTCATCAGAGCTTCTTCTCGCTTTCCTTAAAATAAACAATTATTAACAAATATGCATTATTGTTCTTTATACCCCTCTTCATGACAATACAGTTATACAGGAAGATATCCTACAATGGATATCTGTAACATTTCCACAAAAAAAATATTACTAGGTGATGTAAATGTCAATTGGTTGGACATGAACTCTAATTCCTCTACATCTAGTATGACCTTATATGGTTTCACACAAATAATTAATACCCCAACACATTAGAGCAAGACATCAAATTCTCTGTTAGACTGGATTCTAGTATCAGACCCTAGCAAATGCTCCACCACAGGTACAATGTCAGACTTTTTTTCAGTGATCACCTCACAATCTATATGACTAGACATCTCACACATACAGTTAAACAGCATATTTATAAAACAACATGTAACTTTTCCAAGTTTAACCCCAAAATTTTCATTACTACACTATCATCTATTAACTGGAACTTCCTAAAAATCCTCCCCTTAGATTATGCTGTAATTGAATTCAGTACAATTTTTCTAAATTTCCTAAACAATCTTGCACCTCTTAGAAGGAAGAGACTTAAAATAAATAATGCAATTTGGCTATCCAAAAAGAGCAGAATGGTAATGTAGGATAGAGACAAAGCATAGAAAGAAAGGCAAATATATAAAACACCTCAATATCTTGAAAGCTTCAGAATGCTTCATAATTGCACTAAAAAGCAAATAATTGAAGACAGAAAACAATACTGTAATTATTTTCAAAATAATAGTAAACACAACCCTAAAAAAATTTGGACATCCATTAAAGAAATCTTACATCCTATGCAAAAAGTCAACCCAAACCCCTCTCCCAATAACTCACCACTCGAAATTACAAAACAGTTAAACTCTTATTTTATAGATAGTATAGCATCCCTAACTAAGGATTCTTCTACATCTAACCCAACCCTGTCCAACAACCACATATCACCACATCCACTTTCACTTTCAAACCTGTGCCCACATAGGTTCATAGGTTCATTGGTAGGTACTAAGCTATCGGCCCTGGGGCCTATACAAGCCCAGCCAAAAAGGTACCCTGGCTTTTGCCACCCAAGAAAATTATTTTCCTGTGCCACTGTCGAGCAGATCCACAGAGGCGATCCCTGGGGTGAATTTCCTATTTCCCATCTAATCATCAAGATTTTTCTTGAAGAGTGCTAATGAGGGGCTTTGTTTTATATAGATAAGTAGTTTATTCCAGGCTATGGGAAGTCTCTGGGACAGGAATCTATCCCTCCGGCATGTTCTGTTGATTGTGGTGACAAGGTTTAGGTCCCTAGAGCATGTAGCTCAGAGGGATTGGGATTTCTTTAAGTGGAGCATGTCCAACAGCTCTGGGTTTGACATAGCTTTGTATGTTAGGCAGAGATCACCTCTGAGTAGGTGATATGCGATGGAGTAAAGCTGGAGTTTTTTGAGACGGTCTGCGTAGGGCATCTGTTTGAGGCTGGTAATCCTCTTTGTGAGGTATTTCTGTGGCCTTTCCAGTTGTTGTAGATGTCTTGTGAGTTACATACCAAAAGGGGCGTTGTACTCTATAATGGGTCTAATGAGCGATGAGTAGAGGGGAACAATGACTTCTTTTTTTCTGGATGAGAAACCTTTTGTGATGAAGTGTGCCACGTAGAAAGATTTCCTGACTACTTTGGCGATGTGATTATCAAAAGAGAGACTACTGTCCACCTGTGTCCCAAGGTCTCTTATCACACTTTCTGTGTTAAGTATACTACCACCTATGTTGTAGTTCATGGGTACAGAGTTTTTGCCAAATGGTATGACAATGCACTTTTTGGCATTGAGTTTGAGGCCATGGCTTTGACACCAGGCATCTGTCTCAGTGAGGCCCTTTTGTAGGATGTCCACATCGTTAGGAGTTTTGATTATGGCTCCTAGTTTGCAGTCATCTGCGAACTTCATTAGCCAAAGACCTTCTATGTTAGCCTGTACTTCAGAGAAGTAGATACCAAACAGGAGAGGACCCAGGACTGAACCCTGTGGTACTCCACTTGTCACTGGTCTGAAGTCGGATTTGGAGTCTGCTACTTTCACAGTGGGGGTTCTGTCAGTGAGCCAGTTGGCAACCCATCTTGTGACATAGGGATTTATACCTAGTTTAGTGAGTTTATCTATAATTCCAGAGTGGAGGATGGTGTCGAAAGCCTTGGCAAGATGTAGATAGGCTGTGTGAACCACCTTACCCTTGTCTACAGCTTTGGTGACTGCTTCAAAGAAGTCTATCAGGTTTAGGAGACATGATCTGCCTTTTACAAACCTGAACTGGGTGGGGTCGAGAGTTTGAAGATTACCAATATCTTTGTTTATAAGTTCCATGATGATACATTCCATGGCCTTGCAGACCAGGCTCCTCAGGCTAATGGGGCGGTAGTTCCTGGGGTCCATGGTGGCTCCACCCTTGTGGAGTGGGATAACTATCACTGTGCGCCATTCAACAGGCACAAAGCCTGAGGTGAGGCTATGACTGAACATGGTACTTAGGTGGGGTGCCAGTTCATTCTGTAGTTCATGTAGAATGCAGCCTGGGATGTTGTTTGGTCCCACGGATGCTCTGTTTTTGGCTTTGGAGAGTGTGGGTTTTACCTGTGCAACCATGATTACAGGAACTTTGCATTCTTCCAGTATACAGATGGGCTCTTTAGGGGGTGAGAGGGGGGTAAAGTTAGCACTGAACCTATCTGCCAGGATGTTGGCAATATCAGTTGGGTCTGTATATTTAGTGCCATTGTGCTGTAACTCAGAGCAGATCTGAGTGTTGTCATTGAGATTCTTGACATAGCTATAGAATGCTTTGTGGTTATCTTTAGTATCAGTGACAGTTTTGTTTTCTTAACTAGCTTTGGAGGATTTTATCAGGGATCGCAGCTTCTTACTAAGGCTGACCAGGGAGCTCCTCCACTCATGGGATTTTACTCTCTTTTGCAACAGTTTCTTCCTTCTGTTGTACAGTTTGTTTATGTCAGGGGACCACCAGATTTGCTTCCTTTTTTTGGAGGATAGCGACTTGGTTCTGTTTGAAATAGCATGATCCATGCACTCATGTAAGTGCTTATAAAGTGCAATTGTGTAGGATTCAATAGTCGTAACTGTATTGTCCATCTGCATGGGTGTCATGAAATTCACCACTTCTGTCTTAAGAAGCATGAAGTTGGCTTTGGAGAAATGTTTTACCATGGTTTCCTTAATGGGGGGTGGGGACAGGATGTGGATATCTAGAGTAATTAGCTTATGGTCGGATCGGACCAATGAGGCGTTGATTTCAGGTGTGAAACACCGGTCACTCATGTTGGTAATGACTAGATCTAGGATATTATTGCCCTTGGTGGGGGTGTGGATAAGTTGATCCAGGGCATTGGAGTTTATAAATTCCAGAAAGCGTTGAACGAAGGAGTTGGTACATGAGTAGTTTTCCCAGTTAATGGTGGGGTAGTTGAAATCACCCATTATTAGGGAGTTTGGTTAAACCCTAATATTTTCCAGTACATCAAGAAAAGAGGAGTGGGAATCCTGGGGTATGGTGGGTGATCTGTAGCAAGCTGCAATTTGGATTGCAGTTTTGACCAGAGTTAGTTGCACTTGGATAACCTCAGCTGCATTATGCTGAGCAACTAGCCTGGAGGTGTGGATATCCTTAATGAATATGGACACACCTCCGCCTTTGGTGTTCCAGTCCAGGTTACATGGCCGAAAAGTGTGGTATGAGTTATAGCCTGGTAGTGCAGGGGTGCTCTCTGGAGCCTTGAACCAGGTCTCAGTCACTGCACAGATATCGATGTTCTCCATTTTAAGGACTGCATCGAGTGAGTGCATTTTGAGATTTAGACTTCTAGCATTGAGTAGCATCACCCTCAGTTTTTGTTTGCCTGTTCCTGTTACGGTGGTGAATTTGTCATTTGAACCTTGCCTAAAAAAGGCACTATAGGGGCGGCAAGAATCTTAGCCAGTATCCGGAATCCCAGGGGTGACAGGTGAAGGCCATCTCTGGCAAAGCATCGTGGTCTGTCGACCATGTCATCCCAGAAAGACAGATACTGGATCCCTTTAGAATGGCACCAGAAGCTTAGCCAATTGTTGAAGTCAATCATTTTGTCCTTGCACTGCGGCATCATTCTGGGTGATGGCAGAATGCAACTCAGAGCTAGGGTCATACCTGCCTGGGCTACAAGATCGGAGAGCTCTTCCATGTCTCTTTACATGTAGTCCAGGGAGGTACGTCTTAGGTCGTTCACACCAACATGGACAATGAAAGAGTCATATTTGTACTTGTTGTGGAGTGACCTGAGTGCATGGGTTATGTGGCGGATCCTGGCACCCAACAGGCAGCTGACAGTAACCTTCTCCTTGTTTAGCCTGGTGAGTGGGACATCAGTGTGCCTGACTATAGAGTCACCTATGACTAGTGTGTTGGGTACGTTGTTTTGCCTTATTGGCTGTGGTTGAGTGGCACACTGAGTCTGTGGGCTATGCGTCATTTGGGTTGTGTTGGGGGGTGGAGGTTGCTTGCATTTCTGCTTTGGAGGTCTCTGTTGCTTGAGCAGATTATTATTGAGAGCCTCCGCGAATGTTTTTGTGTTTCTATGTGTGGATTTTGGTGGTGTAGATTTACTGAGACTATGTGATGAGTGTGGTGTGGTGCAAGTGTTTACCCTCTCCTCTTGACTGTCAAGTTCAATCTTGATTGGAGAGAGTTTTACCTCCAGTTTGGCTAGATAAGTGCATCTCTCACAGGTTGTAGTGTTTGGTGGTAGGGGGAGAGGGTTGTCTGTGTACATGAGGCAATTTCTACATTGCCCCAAGATGCCCAGATTCATCAGATAGACAGGGGAGAACACTGCGAGCTGACCCTTGGACATGCCTGAATAAAAAAAACTATTTTCTTCTAGATAAGTGAGGAAAGTGAGTACAAGAGCTGTTTTTCTCTAAGCAAGTGAGGAAAGTAAGTACCAAAACTGTTTTCCTCTAGGTAATGAGTAAGGTTGAGTGCTGTAGTAATTAGTATGTTATTTAGTGCTTACTAAAGCTTACAAGTTCTGAACAAGTGCTGATCACGAATAAGCAAATTCAAGTGCTAAAACTAAGAATCTGTATCTGGACTTAACTAGTTACAGGAAAGGGGGGAAACAAGTGCAAATGCGGGCTTTTAAATCAGAAAGTTGAGAGAGATGAAAAAACTGCCCAAACGGCCAATAACTACAATTTCTAAGCCTGAACCATTCCTTATGTGGTAGATAGGTTACCTAGTGCTTACCACTCCCACTGATAAGCTAGAAGGCTTCCCTCCAACACAGAAAGCTTGGGGGGGGGGGCTCAGAAGCTTACATACAGTCCTGGATACAGCAAATCTGAATCTGGACTACACTAGTTACAGGAAATGTATATATATATATATATATATATATATATATATATATATATATATATATTTTTTTTTTTTTTATATATATATATATATATATATATATATATATATATATGCACAGAAAACTAGCTAAAACAGCAGTAAAAGCAATTCAAATGCAGGGCAAGCTAGCACACTTGAGTATGTAGCAATGTTAGACCAAACAGTTTAAAAAATGCAATTAAATTAAAAATGACTAAAAACAAGTGCAGAAGAAGTCTATTAGGTAGAATGAGGTAAAGAGATGGGACTGGGGGGAGTGTTCCAGATCAAATCTACAGTGGGGGCGGGCAACTGCAAAAGCCTCCAAATTTAAACAACAACACAACAACTATTATGGATGATAGTGGATGATAACCGTACATTTGACCTGCATATACAAAATTGCATAAGAAAAACTCATAAAAAATAGGGATGCTTTACAGGGTTAAAAATGTTCTCACCGATGTAACTTAAACTACACTCACCACTACTTATCCCCTCCTGACTCTTCTTTATGGTGCTCCCATCCTTACTAACCTCCAAGCTTCACAAAAACTGAAACTTGAACAATGCTATAACAAAGTTGCTAAATTTGCAGCACAAACCCCTTTCAGAACCCACCACTGTATAGCACTGAAAACCCTAAATTAGTTAGAACTGCCACATCAACTAACATAAACACAACTTCTTACCACCTGTAAAATTATCCAGCATCCATCTGTTTGGCCAGCACTAAAAAATATTCAACACAACAATATTCCCAGTCAGTTATTGAGATCCAGTGACCAAAAACTCCTGTCTGTCTATAAACCTAGCAAATCTGATGGGTATTGTCTGTACTCGTACAAGGTTGCTAAGGCCTGGAACTCCATACCTGTAGCCATCATGTCTATACCCACCCTGCCATCTTTTAAAACCACTCTGAAAGACTTCCTAGCTAAAATCTGCCTCTGTTCTTGCTCAAAACCAGGATAAACTATTTCTCTACATGTGTAAGTACATTTTCATACCTTATACCTCCTTACTCTCCCTTCTTCATTTACTTTCTTACTGCTAATTCTCTTCTCTGACTTTTTCTCTAAATATATCATACACCTGTATTCCTTCACTTCATTTTGCAATTCCTATTTGTATTATTAACTTGCCTTTATTTTTTCTACAAACTGTCTAAACATTTTCTAAATATTAAATGATTGTCATATACCTTTTATCAATTCTTAACCAATGTTTTTATATTCTGTTTAATTTGTTATAATTATTTAAACTGTGTATGTTTTTGTTTTGTTTTTGAAGATTGTAAAATTATTATTCTTAAAATGTTTTGTAATAATTTGGAGCTTTTCTCCCAGGGCCTGTACTGAAAATGGACTTCTACCCAGTCAGACAATCCCGGCAATGAATTGTCAATCATCATCATGTCTTTCGGCTTTTCCCGGTTAGGGGTCGCCAGAGCAGAACTCCGGTCCGCTAATGATTGGCAGTAGATTTTTACGAGCTGGCTTGCTGGGCCTAACGCACAACCTTCAACGAAGGAACACCCATTCACACATGTCGACACACAGAAGACGCTCTAACTGAGAATCGAACGTGCAACGTCTAACTGTGAGGCGACAACGCTACCGATAAATAAATAAATAAATAAACAGTAAATAAAATGCCTTTGTCAGCTTCAAGGATAACTAAAGAAAGTTCAGCTTCCCTCCATGGTTTTAACACATTCATGTTATATAACTGCTCTGAACTTGTCTTTCCTGTTTATCTTACTTTTTAGTTCACTCGCTCATTTTCTGTACCACCTCAAAGGATCTTATTAGGAATTTATTTTCAGCGGAGGGGAACTAGTACTAACATTTTGTCCCCTGCTTTAAACTTCCTGAGTCTGGCATTCTTATTACACACACCCTCTTTTTCACCTCTTATGCACTTTTGCAATGTTTCTTGACTACTAGCATAACAGTTTTTAACCTGTCGCACACATTTAGATTGCCTTTAGATGAAAATAAGCATGCAGATCATTGATTGGAAGAAATAGCTACAGCCATGTGTTTACTATGCCAATCAAATCAAATTATGTATCGGATTAGAAGTCAATACCAATCAGACCAATCAATGCCAACCAAGAATATTCAGATGTGTCAAAGGCCAGAACTTGAAAGGAAGTCAAATCAAGCAGGCCATAACATAACACCACAGTTCCTGAAAATGCTCAACCAACACCAATGGCTGAAGGGATCTACAACCAAACACTGACAGTCCCCTGTCACCATTTAGCAAGATACCAGTGGCTGAAGGGGATCTGCCACTTGCAGGACTGCAGGCTGTGGCTCCCAGTCTGCCCGCTACACCATGGGGTGGCCCACCCAGAGAAGGACCAAGCTGTCCAAACCTGCATCCCTCCCCAGGCCAAGCACACTCTTTTGCAGTTTTAGTCTTCCAAGTCTGCCTTTCCACCACAGGAAGATGACTTGTCCTATGTACCATCCCCCCCCCCCCAAGTACGTCTGCTAATTTTGCGATTCCTTTAAGGTTTTCTATAAATAACTCCTGAATGTAACAAGTGAACTCCATCACTTCTGTACAATTCTAATCAACTTGATATTAGTGTAGTGCAGTATGCACTCCCCTAGTTCTCTAACCTGTTGTCTAATGAATCTCTTTGTCAACTTCCTAGCCCTTTCCACTGCTTTGAAGTTATCTGCTCCTCGCCAATCTGCTCTTGGGATTATATCCAACCACAAAAGTTTAATGTTTGGCCAAATCTGTCTAATCTGCCTGAACCATTGATAAATTCTATTTTTTGAGATACAACAATGCGCTACTTGTCACATCATTTCCCCATATGTAATACAATTAAACTTGGCTCAGGTAGTGACTTGGTTAAAGCTATCAGCCAGTGCCTCCACTGCATTCTTCTCCTTTCCAACTAATAAACCTGCATTTATTCCTCTGTGAAACCCAGGTTCACCCAATTTTCTGATGACTAATCAGCATTATCTTTAGCAGGTATCTTAAAGTAGCTGACAGAGGTGTGGATTCTGTGGAATTCACACAGAATCCACACCTCTGTCAGCTACTTTAAGATACCTGCTAAAGATAATGCTGATTAGTCATCATGATCTGACATATCTTCTTGTGAGCTTGCAATCACCAACCTAAGCGCAGTGCCTCAATTTTTGATACCCTTTTGTGTGGGCATGTGAGTGGCTCCTATTCTGAAGGAATATGTTCATAGGTAAGTACTAGGCTATCTGCCCATGGGCATTTATAAGCCTAGCCACAGAGTGATGGCTTTCACCTCCCCATTAGATTAGTAACCTGGGCCTCTGTCAACAGGGCTCCTGAAGTGATCCCAGGGTAGAACTTATGATTACCCATCCACTCATCAAGATTTCTCTTGAAGAGGATCATAGAGGAGCTCTGTCGAATATGGATTGGGATTCTATTCCAGAGTGAGGGGAGTCGCTGGGACAGGAATCTGTCCCTCCAGCATGTCCTGTTTATTGTTGTACATAGGTTCAAGTTGCTAGAATGAGTGGTTCTGAGTGATCTCGTTTTTTTGAGGTGAAGCATGTCCATTAGTTCAGGGTTTGACATGGCCCTATAGGTCAGGCATAGGTCGCCTCTGAGCAGACGATAAGCGACTGAGAAGAGCTGGAGCTTTTTTAGTCGTGCTTCATAGGGTAATTGTTTAAGGCCCTTAATCCTCTTAGTGAGGTACTTCTGTGATCTTTCTAGTTGTTGCAGGTGTCTAGTGAGGTACATCCAAAATGGGGCATTGTACTCTATTATGGGCCTAATGAGTGAGGAGTAAAGGGGCACAATCACCTCATTGGATCTGGATGAGAAACCCTCTGTGATAAGGTGTGCCACATAGAAGGATTTCCTGACCGTTTTGGCTATGTGGTTATCAAAGGAGAGCATGCTATCTACATGGGTACCCAGGTCCCTAATTACTTCTTCTGTACTTAGTGGATTCCCATCCATGTGGTAGTTTGTAGGTACTTTGTTTTTCCCAAATGGGATTACTATGCATTTTTTGGCATTTAGCTTGAGGCCGTGACTTTGACACCAGGTGTTTGTCTCTGTGAGACCCTTTTGCAGGATGTCTGTGTCAGCTGGAGAGTCAATTATTGCACCCAATTTACAGTCATCTGTGAACTTGGTTAGCAACAATCCCTCCACCTTTGCCTGTACTTCGGAGAAATATATACCGAACAGGAGGGGTCCCATTTCTGAGCCCTGTGGGACTCCGCTTGTGACTGGTTTAGAGTCAGACATGGCGCCTGCCACTCTTTCTGTGTGGGTTCTGTCTGAGAGCCAATTGGCAACCCATCTCGTGACATGGGGGTTGATATTTAAGCTGGTGAGTTTGTCTATGATTCCTGAGTGTGCTGTTTACTTGCCAATGTTAAGACCCAGCATTGCTATGGCTTTTTTCAGGACTGCCCTGAATTGGTAATTAGATAAGGGAGCACAATCTCTGTGACACAAGAATGGTGTTTCACCACTCAGACACATCATCTGGTATTTCTTAAACCACCTAATTATATCCCATTCTCCATCCTTTGGGGGCTCGTGCTTCTGCCATACTCCGTTTCCTAGCTGGTCCATTTTATTTTTCCTCGCATGAACCCCTACCATGTCATACTCTAGCTTAAAATCACTTAGCTCTAGTACCCATGGAGGGTTGTCACTCTTACTGCACTGCATTATCTCAGATATCCAGAACATATCACAAAATGCTATTGTGTGCTATCCAAAACAGACACCACAATTAAAATGAATACAAACTAAACTGAGAGAAAAAGCAGAAAACACGGCACAGACACATGGTACTCAAATACATACACTTTTTAAAATAAAAATGCCAATAAATCCAAAAAAACAAACAACAGTATCAGAAATGTAGGAAAAACGAAATTACCATGATAAGCTTTTTTTTTCCCATATTACAAAACATCCTCAGATCACGATAAGCTCTTTCGTCCTGTATTACGAAACTTCTCAGATGACGATAAGCGCTTTTATCCCATATTACGAAATTTCCGGCGAAGTGTGACAAGTGACTATGTCCATTTTTATAAGTAGGATAGATAGAATGGAGATGATTCGGTTATACATATATTTCTTCCATGTTCTTTGTGCATACATATTTTTTATACATTTTGTACATATTTTTTATCAAAAGCAGATTCCAGCACAAGTAACTTGCAGACATACAATAAGGTATACCATATCCATGTAATAAGTTGACACAATAGGGATGGGGTACTACAATTACTAAAATATGAAGTATTTGTATATTTTTTTGTTCTTTATATGCTGACCAATTGTTAACTGTTAATGAAGTGACTATGAGGCTTAAAATAATCAAATTTGCTTTTACCACAAGGCTTTATACATGTATCGTTTAATATGGTTTTTTAAAATGCACAGTTTTTAATATGTATTTTTTAAAGGTAATTATGATTCAAGCATCCAATGTTTAATTTTAGACATGCATTTAATATTAAAAGGAACAAAAGATGGGTTATGATAAAAAGTACAATAAGAACTAACACCATCAGCTTGTATTAGTGTAAAAAAGGATCCTTTCGTTTTAAATGCAGTGTAACAAATAATCAATTGATGATTAATTAAACAATTAAGCATGGCAGGAATAATATAAAAGAACCTGCCTAATAATGCAGTAAATGTCTTGATAAAGCCTGGGAGGGCCCGGGTGAAAGCGCTTGACGGGATATTTGGATTTATTCTATGTGTTTTTAACGCTTTTACTGGTGAAGCTGAAAATAAAAGTTTTGTTCCTGCACTTTGGTTTGGCACCTTGGTATCCTGTTTTTTTGAATTTTACCAGTTGGTGCTGTTCCTGTAAAGGAGTTTGGTGTTTTGCTATCCAAAACAGACACCACAATTAAAATGAACACAAACTAAACTGAGAGAAAAAGCAGAAAACACGGCATAGACACATGGTACTCAAATACATACACTTTTTAAAATAAAAATGCCAATAAATCCAAAAAAACAAACAACAGTATCAGAAATGTAGGAAAAACGAAATTACCATGATAAGCTTTTTTTTTCCCATATTACAAAACATCCTCAGATCACGATAAGCTCTTTCGTCCTGTATTACGAAACTTCTCAGATGACGATAAGCGCTTTTATCCCATATTACGAAATTTCCTCAGAGGAAATTTTGTAATACAGGCTGAAAGTGTTTATCATGGTAATTTTATTTGTTTTTCCTACATTTCTGATACTATTGTTCATTTTTTGGATTTATCTGCAGCTTTACTAAAAAAGTGTACATATTTGAGTACTACGTGCCCATGCCATGCTTTTTGCTCTTTCTCTCAGTTTAGTTTGTGCTGTCTAAAATAGCCACAGTGCAGACTCCAAACTACATACCTCTCTCAGACCTCCCATAGCTATGCAAAATTACTCAGTCTGATGGGCTGATGCACATCTGTTCGTCTGACCTCCATTCTTGCCCCACATTTGAGCAACTTTATAATTGCAAATGCTTGCCTGGTATCCTGCCACCCTTAGGCCCTTTGGTACCAACTAATTGCTGCCACGTGTGCACCAGCACTGCACCTAGACCTACTCAACCTTTTTAAACTAAAAATGTAACAATAGCTGTGGTATAGGTACTGGCCATTTTATTTGCCACCCTGCATCGGCCCTTCTTTCTATAAAATGAACAACACATTTCTTATTCTGTACTAGTGTACTTGGATGAAGTGGTCTCTATGATGCCCCATATCCATTTTTAATTATGTCTCAGAGGTGTTGTGCAGTCCTGTAAGGCTCCGAGTCTGCTGCTGGCACCAATTGTCTGAACCTGTCCTGCTGGAAATGAGAAACTAAGTCAGCAATAGCATTCTCCCTCATTTAATATGCTGTGCTGTGAATACTATGTTGTGCTGCCTGCACTTCCTCCATTGATTATATTTAAAATTAACCCATCTCTCATCATATCTGTGCTCTAACTCCCCTTTTTGTCCCTATCTCCTTCTAATTCTGTTCCCCCGTTTTTTACTGGAAATGTATAAACACGCTTTTTTTTGCTTTTGAAATATTTGACTGCAACAGTTAGGCTAACCTCCATGTAAATATGGTTTCCTGCTGTCATGCATTACATTTTACATCTATGTATATGTACAGTTTTCTATATTCATATATTTTATATGTTAATGCCATATTTACATAGAAAGTTTGGTTTTGTTAATACATAACCCAGACTGAGCCTGCCATTGGTCATTTGTGATCAGTGTTCTACCCCTACAGAACACAATAAAATAAATAAAACCTTGAAACTTCTTTACTTGCACTGTGTTGCTAGTCCCCCCCACTCCATGTTTACATGGCTAGTTGACTACTCTCATATTGTGCCACAAAACATACTGTGCTTTTCCTGCAACTCTCTCACCCTGATTTGCACTGCCCTTGTCGCCATTCCATTTTGCTCCTTGAACTACCTTATTCTCAACTACTCCAGCTTACACTCAATTAAGGGGCTTCACTGTGAAACTCTGTATAAAAGGTAATGCTGGAGTAATGGGATAATAGTATTCAATTTAACATTTCAAGGTACTGCTGCAAACCCTAAGTTGGACTGTTTGCTACTCTTTCACTGCATTACTTGATGATGATTAGTATCATATGGCCACTGAGTGAGCACCAGATGTACCATACCCATATATGTGGTGCCCTTTACCACTCAGTACCAGGATATTCCCAAACCTGTGACATCTTTCTCATTCTGGACCTTCACATTTAATTACTTATTAATTTCTCTTCCCAGCAAGCATAGGCCCATCAAAGCCATTTCCTTCTAGAGTATAGATCCAGCCCCAGGAGAAATATGTCTGTGCTTGCCAAACAGGCCTCATTTAATTGTAGCTTATAGCTAAGCATAAACACTGCCAATCCTTTATCCTGTTATGCAGTTTACCCCACAATCTAACCTTAATGTCCACCTACTAAACTGAGTGGCATAATGTAAAGCTCCTGGATCACCTTTCTGTATGCAGCTTGGTAAAACACATGAAAAATGCATGATGAGATGAACATACTTCCTTCAACTAAATATTTCATCTTGTTTCAACCAGCAAACCTTCCCCCACTAGCCACTGCTGGGCCTCAACCATATATCTGAAGTTGTTACCCCCACCAAACTATACAGTAAAAGTTGCTTACCGCTTTATTAAGCCATCCATAATAACCATCTGCCTACTTTCTCTACCTTTGTTCAGGTATGCTAAAATATTATAAATCTGGCTGTCACCAACCATGACAATACCTTCAAAGGCAATTATTGAAACAGTCTCATAATCTGTGAATCCATCAAGAAAATAAGAGCCATATGACTTGGGGAAATAAGCTCTAGTGGTTTTATTTCATACTGCTACCCTGCATTTTTTAACTATTCAAACTATAAGCAGAAAATAATTTTAAGTTTGCATTCCCTTTTGAAAGTCTCTATGGTGTATTGCACTACTGTAAGCTTCTACCTTCAGAAGTATAAACTGTATCCTTGGTTTGTTACAGCTAGCTAAAACAGGAATTACTATTTTTTTAAGAAGAAACATATTTATTAAATTATCACGTATGGCATAGAGAATCATACATTTATATAAATGGAAACAAACTATACTGACATAATTTTACTTGCAAACATTACACATCACAAACCATATTGACATAATTGTATTTGCAAACATTATAGGTTCATAGGTAGGTACTAGGCTATCGGCCCAAGGGCCTACGTAAGCCTAGCCAGCAAGGTACCATAGCTTACACCACCCAAGAAAGTTATTTTCCTGTGCCACTGTCCAGCAGAGACACAGAAGTGATCCCCGGGGTGTATTCCCTATTTCCCATCCACTCATCAAGATGCATCACTTATAATCTGTTCAGTCATTGTCAGTCAAACATTACATAACTCAATTCAAATCTTGCCTTCTTTTAAACCTTGTTCCTCTTTGCATGTATTGTTTCCACAGTTTCAATTTTCCTATGTAATTTGCTCCTACCCTTTTCTAAAGATCCAAATTCCAGTTGTTTTGACTGTTACTATATTCACTACTTCTAGTAAAGTTGGTTTAGACTTTAATTTCCATTTCTAGTAACTGCTTTTTTGGCAGCCACCATAATTAGACTCAGCAAGGCCTTACTATGTCTATGCAATTCTGATTATGTATCATAGCTCAAAAAATAATTCCTTAGTTACACCAATTTGCTCACCCAGTATCTCTGAAAGAACAGTCTGCAGGGAATCTTTAAAGTCTGCCAACTCATTACACATCCAGAAAATATGTTCCCAGTTACCTCTTTCTTCCCCATCACACCTCCAACATTTGCAGTCTACCTGAGGAAAAATTCTCAGGAGTCTACTTGGGGTATAAAAATACTTAATTATGTAAACACTTCCAAGCAAAGATCCTAAATCTTCTAGACTTTGTTGTATATCTGGGAGACATACATATAATCCCCATTGTTTCTTTGTGAATTGCTTATCCATTCTCTATTCCCAATCCTTTCTAACCTCCTCTAATTGATTCTTATAGTTATCATGCAATATTTTGTATGCTCTAATAATTATTCCTTTTTAACAGCAGCTTCTGTTCTAGAGTCTACTAAAAACTGTACCAGTGCTGGTCTTTCACTTAGGATCCCCTATTTCTTTCCTTTTCTTTGCCTATACTCTGATATCAATTCTTAATAGGGAATTCTTAATATCCTGCAGTCCAAATAAATTCTTGGCCTCTTCCCATTCTATTACCTTTTCCTCCATAATTATTTGCTCCCAATATCTTGGTTCTTTTACCAGTTTTCTCTAATAAATCCCAGCCCCCTCTTGCCTATTGCCTGTATCCCTAATTGCAGTCATCCCTATTTGTAGAATCTCCTTTCTCCATTCCTAGTAGAAGAAAAACTCAGTTGACAATGCTGAAGTTTGCCGAAGAACAAAATCTAAAACCACAAAATAAAATCTTCAGCTAAACACCACGGCTTAATCACTGTTGGTTGAAACACTTAAACGAGATGGATGCTTGCGTAGAAAACCACTTTATTCGATAAAAAACAAGAAAAACGATGAGTGCTTTTGGCTGTATTAGTCTTCATCAGATTGTAAAAATGCAGTCATCTGAACCATTTAAAAATAAAATAACCAATCACATTCATTATTAAAACAAACCGACCAATAAAAAACATTTCCTACTGACTTAAGCATTCATCTTTACAAGATCCAATAGTGAATCGCTTGAAAACCAGTGGACCAATGTCTAATGAAGGGTGGAATTAAAGCAATGATAGCAGCACATCCAAGTGCCAAAATCTATATAAATTAACTCTTCCCAATGACATAAACATGAGACGACAAAATTTTTGTAGGATTCATTAGACATAGGTATGTTTTCTACACAACTAAAACCTTTCAATAAGTTATAACTCATCTCTTTGGTAACAAGGCCATAAAGACAGAAATCAATGGCTACTGCAACAAGGCGTAAAGCTAGAAGTTCATTATACACATAATAAAACAACATCTGTAGAACCAATCATTAAGGTTTAAGCAAATAAACATTGTAAAGAGAGCTCACTATAGGTCTCCCTGTGGAAAACACCAGCCAATAACCATTGTCAAGTGCATAGTCAATCATACAATTCCCTATGGAGTCCTAGCCAATCATAACACAAGTGTAAGGCTTCTATATCAAAACATAAGGCTACGAATCCATTACAAACAATAATAATAATCCTGTAGAAGCTAACATATATATATCCCAAGTAACTATCTTGCAATAGAGTTTAAATAAAACTAAAACCATTAATCATGTAAAGTACAAAATCGATAACAGTAAAAAAGTCTTTGCATAGATAAGAGCCGTGCTGCCAATCATTATAGTTTATGTAAATCAGTAACATGAAGAAGGCTCACTATAGGTTTCCTACAATAAACAGCCAGCCACTAGCCATTACCAAATAGACGACCAGTTGTTCAGTACCCTGAGGAATATTGGCCAGTCATCACAAACACAGCTAAAAGGCTATGAAATCAAACCCCTCAAGCAATCTAAATGCTATCCAGCGTAAAAGACCTTCTCAGCAGTGCACCAATAACTTTCATAATAAAGAACAAAATAAACATTCATTGTGGATTATGATGGTGAAAAATTAAAGAAATTATAATCCATTAGATCTACTTACCAAAATCCAATAAACATAGCTTACGTAAATACTATGAACGAGCTCATTGGTCTCCCAAGGAGAACTACCAGCCACTAACAATTGCAAATTCCATAGCCAATCATTTGGTTCCCTTAAAAAACATCCAGTCTAAACAAATATATCCAAAGGACTACATATCCAAACCCTTCTTCAAAGGTAGGCAAAAGTGAGGTGGTCCCTATCCTGCAGTCCAAATAAATTATTGGCCTCTTCCCATTCTATTACCTTTTCCTCTCTAATTATTTGCTCCCAATATCTTGGTTCATCTACCAGTTTTCTCCAATAAATCCCAGCCCCCTCTTGCCTATTACCTGTATCCCTAATTGCAGTCATCCCTATCTGTAGAATTTCCTTTCTCCATTCCTATGTTGGCTTAGTTCTTAGACTACTTTCTGCTACTTTATGAATATAATATTATGCATGGTTATTGTTACGCTCCTTAAGGATCTGCATACAAAATCTCTGTCTCTCCTTGTTTCTTGAGCCCCCCATTTCATCATCATCCCTTTCCATTTTGAGTTATAGGTTTCTGCTTGTGCTGTGTATAAGAGCATTAACTGTGTAGCTCTTAAATACCCCTTCAAATTGGGTAATCCCAAACTGCCTTGTTCAGTAGGAAGAATCAGATTATCCCACTTGATTATTGTCATCTTCCCCTCCCAGATAAAATCCTTCAGCTCTTGATTAATTGCTATCCACAACTTCTCCTCTGGTTGATAAAAATATGACTGACTTGTGTATAAGACTAAAGGGACTAGAACATTTTAACTGCTTGTATCTTGTCATCTGTATCCATATAGCAAAGCTTCCTTTTTCTCAGTTTTTGTATTATCTTTTGTTTAGTCCCTTCCCACATATCCTTAGCCGCCACACCAGAATCCTTTTTAATCTATACTTTAGTACTTTATTTTATCATGTCCCCATAAATATGGATATTGCTGAACCTTTTTGTGTGTGGGTACATAATTTACAGCTATTACCTTTGTTTTAGCTTCATTAATTTTGTATCCCCAAAAGATTTGAAACTGCCTCAAAATGTTCTACGACACTGAAATGTCCTTTTCTGGTTTTATCAGGTATAAAATAATATCATCTGCAGGCACAGTCAGCTTTTCTTGACTATCATACAAATTATATCCTAGAATTTCTGAGTCTCTTATTTTATTTGCCAATGGTTCTAAACATAGTGCAAATAACAAAGCAGAAAGGGGACACCCCCGCCTGGTCCATCTGTTCAAACAGATATTATCAGAGAGGAACCCATCCACTTTAATATTTGCCTCTGATCCGTCATATATCCTCCTAATCAACCTTATACTTTTATCAGGGAATGCAAATGCTTCCATTGCCCTGCTCAGAATCTCCCAGCTTACTTTGTCAAATACTTTCTCTGCATAAAGATCCACCAACAACGGTGGTATTTTCTTCCATTCAGCTTCCCTCTATCTCATTATTGTTGTGTTAATGTGAAATGTTTGCCTCCCCTCCACAAAACCACATTGATTCATGTCTATCAATTTTGGCATCACGTTTGCCATTTTTTGAGCCATTTTAGACATAAACAATTTATAATCATGGTTTAAGATTGAAGTGAGCCTGTAGGAAGCTGGATCTGATAGGTCTTTACCCTCTTTAGGTATTACAGCCACCTCCGCTTTCTTCCAGGATGTTGGTGCTGACCCATGCTCCATGAAAAGCTCCAAATAAATATCTGCAGAAAAATACACAGGTAATTCAAAGATGTTGATAATTTGTCTTACGCTTATGGAGTAGCATTTACCGTACAGTAAACTAAACAGTATATCCAGTACATTTTTTAGTAAGAGGCAGGTTTGAGAGACCAACACAGAAGCTAGCATGTGCAATAACAAGGAAGGGAACTTTCCCTTGTGGAAAGTGTGCAATATGCCCTTACATAATCAGAGAAGCTGAAGATATTAAGGGGAAAAGTTTTAAAACTATAGGAACATTTAACTGCACTAGCAGGGGGATTATATATCTTATAAAATGCTTTTGTGGCAAAGGCTATATTGGGGAAACTAAAAGAAGTCTGGCTGAGAGAATAAAAGAACATGTTAGGGATGTTAAAAATAGGAAGATGAGCAGCCCAGTGGCAGAACATTTTCATTTAGAACATGGGGATATAATAGACAATATGAAAGTCACAATTTTGGAACAAGTATACAACAGACATGGAGATGAAAATGTATTGAAAAGATTTTAAGAAGAAAGGAAGCAATTTTAATAATGAAATATGAAACTTTGCAGCCTTTAGGAATGAATAAAGAGTGCAATTGGCAGAATTTCATGGGTTAATTGTTAGCTTAACAATTAGGAACTGATTTTATTATGTAATGAATTGTTAATTGATATGGCAGCTGTATAAAAGGACTGTGTGAGTGAGCTTCACTTTTTTACTCTGTAAAGGCTTGCAGCCGAGGCGCTAGGAGAGGAGAGACAACTAAAAGGTTTTATTAAATTCTTATTTTGGAAAGTAGAGCTGTTTTCACTGGTCTTTTGTGTGGTTTCAGAATAATTTGCTTTTGGATAGTGGTTATTTTATCCATGACCAGTGAAATTCTGTGCTCCTTTCCTCGAATTTTTCGAGAAATTAATATGGATTTCAGCAGTGAAGACATGGAAAGCAACAACAGTGTGTCAAGGACAGAAGGAGGAGAGAGTATTATTTGTGGACAAAGAACCAACAATGTAGATACATCCAATGTTGTGATGCCAAGTGCATTTAAAAGATGGGAGAATTCAAGACAGCGTGTTATCAACAACCCCTTTGCCAAAATAGGTAAAAAGAAAGATCCATTAACTACGCCAGTAGTGCAAGATTTGTGCTCTCAGCTAGAGAGAATTATTTTTAAAGAGACTTCTGTATTTTATAATATCAATAGTCTCCAGAGATATTTGGAGCTAGATATAACACCAAGAGGTTTAAGAGCACTCAAGAATCCATCTTCACCATTTATACCCTCTGAAGAACTGGAGACCCATTTTCAAGAGAGATGGGTAGCTGCTGCTCATCGCTGCAGCATTGAATGGGTAAATATATTGGTAGAGAGAGATAGAGTAAAGAGGGAAAAATTACAGAAGGAAACTAAACATTTATGTGAAGAAATTATTAAAACTTCATCTAGCAAAGTGCTTGAGACATTCTTGAATGATACTAATATGAAGTTGGAATCCTATGAAAAAGAATTATTGCAGCGGAAGACACACAAGCTGCAAAGGGACATTCGTGATTATGAACAGGAAAGGGCTTTCCTGTTCACCACCAACCAGCACAACAAGAGGCGGAACGTTAGTTTCAAGAGGGATGACATCACTTCCGGGGCACAGGGGAACAAGAGTTTTATGTCGGGGGAGAGTGGAGCATCTTCAGTCGAGGAGGAAGAGGAGTTTCCAGTTCTGCAGTCGGCAGAAGATGAAAGAACCTTTCGGAATACTTTTCGAAACTCCAATAGAACCGACGGTGGCAGTGTCAACCGCAAACGAGGATGGCAGGCATACGACCAGACCAGGGACCCGGAGATGGACATTATAAAAAGAAAAGTAAATGGACAAATAAATAAGGTACTGTTACCTAATACAAATGAATATGTTATTAACCTGTCTGAATATGAATTTAATACAGTGGAAATTAATGTCCTAGAGAAAGGACTGAAATTCATACCCACAGTGTTACCTAGACTCTATGAAGTTAAGGGAGAAATTCTAGAGCTGGTAAGGAAAATGTATTTAAAAGAATATTTCTTTAATCAAAAAAGGAAGATGATTGTTTAGAAAGTTCAAGCGATTCAGTAACAAGTGAGGACAACTATTTCACATGTGAGTCTGAAACAGAAAGCAATGCTTATACATTGTTTGACCTTAGTAAGATTAAAGCAAATAATACATTTTGCCCAACTAGTAAAAATGCACATATACAACGCTTTAGTAATGCGACACAGTTTTTTGTGGAGAGAGAACTAAAACCTATTATTAAGAAAAATAGGAGTTACAACTTGAATAAGGAAGAATGGTGCAAATTACAGGATATGAGTCAGAACAGAAATATAGTGTTTAAACCATCAGACAAGGAGGGCAAGTTAGTCATATTGAATGCACAGGACTATTATAACATGTGTTTAGAACATTTGAAGAATGAAGGAGTTTATGGTAAAGTGCAGGAAAATATTCTTAAACAGGCACAAGAGGAACTATATAAATTGTTAAGGAAAGGGGAAAGGTTATGCTATTTTACAGCTAGGGACATAAACAATAAACTGTATATAAAAAATAGTACTAAAGCAAAATTTTTTGTGTCCCAAAACTGCATAAAAACTTTTTCCATCCCCCAGGCCGCCCTATAGTATCAGCAAAGGGTTCCTTTACACATAAGGTGGCTAGTCTTTTGCATGAAATATTAATAGGAGAGGTAACCAAGTTAACATCATATATTAAGGATTCATATGATTTACTGGATAAAATAAAACAGACAGTCTGGACAAAAGACATGTTTTTCATCACAGTGTATGTAGTTAGTCTTTATACCAGTATTACCCATGAACTGGGTTTGAGGGCTGTGCAATATTTTTTGAAAGAGTCACCAAGGACTCAGTATATAATGGAGTTATTAAATTTTTGTTTAGTTAACAACATTTTTGAATTTGATGGGACATTATATAAACAAAAATGGGAACTGCAATGGGGCAGCCTTCACCCCAGCGTATGCCAATTTGTTCATGGGACTGTTTGAGTTGGAACATGTCTATAGAAATAGTTTTTCAGGGTCATGTAATACAATATTTTCGTTTTATCGACGATTTGATTTTTATTTGTAAGGGTGATAGAGAGGAAGCTAAGGTATTTATATAATATCTGAACAACAATGAATATAAAATCAAATTTGATGATATCCATATGGGAGAAGAAATCAATTATTTGGACATAAATTTGAAGGGGCAAGTAGGCAAAAAATTCAAGCTAAAATATATAGGAAGTTCGAACAAATGAGTAGGATGGTACATGCTACCAGCTGCCACCCAGAACATACATTGAAATCTATCCCATATGGGGAAATGTTAAGAGTCAAAAGGCTATGTACCAATGTTAGGGAAGCAGAAGTAGAGTGTGACAAGGTTTGCAATAAATTCATGGAGAGAGGTTATGACCCAAATCAAGTGAAACTAAGTTATAATAAAGTATTTGGAAAAAGTAGCAAAAAACAAGATTATGGGAACAAGGACAAAAATAGTCAGCATGTAGTTACAAATTACAAGGGAGAATGTTCAAAAATGTTTTTTGTCACAAAATATACTATTTTTTCTAAAGTATTTAATGAAATGATAAAAATAGTTGGAACAAGACAAGAAGGAGGTACCTTCTTTGGTGAATGTTGAGCTTACTATTTCTTTCCAGAGAGGGAGAAGTTTGAAGGATTTTTTAGTAAGAGGCAGGTTTGAGAGACCAACACAGAAGCTAGCATGTGCAATAACAAGGAAGGGAACTTTCCCTTGTGGAAAGTGTGCAATATGCCCTTACATAATCAGAGAAGCTGAAGATATTAAGGGGAAAAGTTTTAAAACTATAGGAACATTTAACTGCACTAGCAGGGGGATTATATATCTTATAAAATGCTTTTGTGGCAAAGGCTATATTGGGGAAACTAAAAGTCTGGCTGAGAGAATAAAAGAACATGTTAGGGATGTTAAAAATAGGAAGATGAGCAGCCCAGTGGCAGAACATTTTCATTTAGAACATGGGGATATAATAGACAATATGAAAGTCACAATTTTGGAACAAGTATACAACAGACATGGAGATGAAAATGTATTGAAAAAGATTTTAAGAAGAAAGGAAGCAATTTTAATAATGAAATATGAAACTTTGCAGCCTTTAGGAATGAATAAAGAGTGCAATTGGCAGAATTTCATGGGTTAATTGTTAGCTTAACAATTAGGAACTGATTTTATTATGTAATGAATTGTTAATTGATATGGCAGCTGTATAAAAGGACTGTGTGAGTGAGCTTCACTTTTTTACTCTGTAAAGGCTTGCAGCCGAGGCGCTAGGAGAGGAGAGACAACTAAAAGGTTTTTATTAAATTCTTATTTTGGAAAGTAAAGCTGTTTCCACTGGTCTTTTGTGTGGTTTCAGAGTATATCCAGTACATTTCAGCTTACATGACAACACAGTTATACAGCAAAGTAGATTTGTCCAAGTGAAAGGAAAGCTAGGCCACCCCACCCCCCCATTTTTTTGTTCTGTACCGCCTACAAGTTTGTCTTTCTCATAAATGATTTCCATAGTCAGTCAATAATGCCAGATAATAGAGTTTCTTACTTTTTATTGCTCAGGCAATGTGCACTGATGTGGTAACTGTGGTACTATTAAATTTTAAGTGCATTAAATTAATATTTCTTAATTCTCCTGATTTTGGCTTTTGTCTCTCCACTAGGTTTAGCTTTGCCCAGAATTCTTGAACCGATAAGTTAAAAAGATATGCTGCAACTTTCTGCCTCAAAACACAGAGGACCTTCTGTCTATCAGATTGCAGATTTCTTTGTTATCCTATACATGTACCTTCCAGGCTTCTAAGTAAATCTATCATTAGCTGACTAAGCTTTTGTGTCTGTATGGCTGAATTCCTGACAACAAACAGATGTGAATATACAAAGACAAACATTTGTATGTTACTATGTTTGTACAATTATAAATTAAGTTTAAAAGAATATGTGAGTTAATAGTGATTGCTGGGAAAGTTTTACAACCCAAGGCATTTACAGTGCCCAAAAGTTACAGAGATAAAGCTCTAAAACTTTCCCCTCAGGAATTATATGTGGGAAGCCATAAAACTTTTTTTTATAACTTGCATAATGTTATCTATTTTGTCTCCACTCACCACCCCCCCCAAAAAAAAAAAAAAAAAAAAACTAATGACTCTGGCAGGAAAGGGATGAGAAACCACTTGAAAGATAAATAGAATCAAACTGATAAGTTAAAAACTTATCCCTCATCTGAAATATTCTAGCCTCCTTTGAACAAGTTCTGTGCACTGCACAATTATTTCCCCTTCTCCTTCTACAGACGTTAGCACCAAAAAAAGTTAAAATGGTTACACAGTTCTACTTCCTGGCCACAGGGTTTCCAGCATCCTGCTGCTTTCTATATTAACTTTTAGAAATGTATTAGTTAGTACACAAATAAATAAATAAACCATAATCAATCTACAGGGTCATCAATTGCAAAGCACATTTTGTGGTTTTGTGGGAGTGGGGATTGTTATGCAGTCTCTGTTTTATCTACTTCTGCTATGAGGTCCTGAACAAAGAATTTCCAGAAAGGTTACGTAAAACTGTGTGTACCTACACAACATATAGTTAAATATTTCTATCCAATGTTGTTGTGTCTTTCGGCTTTTCCCGGTTAGGGTTCGCCACAGCAGAACTCCGGTCCGCTAATGATTGGCAGTTGATTTTTACATGCTGAGTTGCCAGCCCTAACGCACAACCTTCAATGAAGGTATGCCCATTCACGCATGTCTCCACAGAAGACGCTCTAGCTGAGAATCGAATGGGACAACGTCTTGCTGTGAGGTGACAACGCTATTCTATACAATAATACCCATTTATTCATTTATTACTTGCAACTGGCTGGCTTATGTTTACTGTAGCAACCAGTTTTTTTTTTTTTTTAATTAAAAATGACCAGAAATAATTTACCTTGTACTAAGCACCAACCAGTTAGTGAACCAACCCTACATTAAGACCATCTGAGTGGTACCTACACTTATATTCACATGCACATACTCTAATAATCAGCAAAACATGCTTTACTTTGCTCTAAAGCATCAACTAAGTAGCAACTGCGTTTTTAATACAGGCAATTTGGAAAACATGATTTATCTTACAAAAGTGTGTGTGTGTGTAAAAAATTAACCAAACATCATTTACCTTGTAGTAATTACTCAGATTTGAAGTCTTAGTAATTCCCATTATTTCTAGATGCTGCTGAACTGTTCTCAAGAAATCAGTGCTTATTATTCGATACCGTTTCATTGTTGCTTACTTCCCCGGTGCTTCTCCTGTTCATTCCTGTCTACCACTTTCTTCCACCTTTCCCTGTCTGCCTTCTTTGTTCTGCTGTGTCTTGCTCTGCTGTTGAAAAGAGATCTTGCCTGGCTATTTTTCCCCTACCCACCCATCTACCTTTACACAATCCCCCTTCCTCATCCTAACCAACTTCCTGTGTTCTTGACCCCCTTCCTCCTCCCCCATCTCATGAATGCTATTTTTTCCAAGGCAATATAGCTATGTCTGATTCCTTGACATGGTTTCAAAGTGTGCTCTAACACTTTTAAATAAGGTTTTCTCCTCCTCTCAAGTCTCTTTGCTATTTCCAGCAAATCACATGGATGCTTACCATATAGTAACTCAAATGGGGTAAATCCTGTTGAAGCTTGGAACTCTTGTCTTATATAAGTAGGGAAGTAACCAACCCTGCTTCTTGCTACCTTGTTCTATGGTCATTTTTAGCATACAGCTTTCCACCAACCCATCAGTTTGAAGGTGGAACACTGAAGTTTTTAACTTGTTTACTTTAAATTGCTGGCAAAGCTGGTGCATTATCGGGTACATTAATGGTGTTTCCTGGTCTGTGTTTCTTTTTGGTATCTCTACTGTGGTGAAAAGCAACACCAGCACCTTGGCTATTGATTTAGCACTTGCTTTTAGCAAGGGTAATGCTGCAGCAAACTTGGCAGCATAGTCAATAATCACTACAATGTATTGTTAACCATTACAAGACTTTACTAGTGGACCTGCAAGATCCATGGATATCTGCTTGAATGGGACCATAACAATAAGCATAGGTATCAGGGAACCTCTGAATCAGGATGTGGTGCAGTCTTCCATCATTTTGGGCAAGATGCACAGGAGTTCTCCACATCTCTCATAACACCAGGTGAATAAAACCTATCTAAAATTCTTTCTTTGGTTTCATCTACCCTAAGCATCCTCCCAAAATATGGGTATGTGCCAGTTTTACCCTAGGTATTCTAAAAGGTTTGGGAACTAACTGCAGGTAAAGTGTCCCATCTTTGTCTTTGTTTAATCTGTACAGCACATAATTTCTCACTTTAAAACAGAGCATGGGATTGGGCCAATCTATTCATCTGTATCTCTATTTATTCTGGTTAGACTGTTTTCCTGGTCCTACATAAAGTATCATCCTCCTATTGTGATTTATTAAAAGTTTTATTGCTTATTTGCAAACCTGCCAGGTCAACAACACTTTTGGAATAAGTTGCATACAAAATAAGTAAAACAATAATGTAGACTAAAACTGAAAACGGAATGTACAACCATGCCAATAAAAATAGTTGTTACATTGGTATGGGGTAGGGTGGACACTGAAGTAGAATGTATTGCTATATATCCCTTCAGTGTTATCTCCTCTTACACTCAGTCACCATCTTCCTTCATAGAGCAGAGCCTGAGGTCACTACATCTGTCCTCGATAGTGCAAGAGTTCTTCCACAAGGCCCTATTCCTACATGTTTACTGAGAATTTTGTCATTGTATAATAGCTTTTGGTCACTACATTTGACCTGAGTACTTCAGGAGCTCTGCCACAAGGCTGTACTCCTACAAGTTTACTGAAAGTGTTGTCATTGTATAATAGCCTGTGGTCACTACATCTAACCTCGATACAACTGGAGCTCTGCCACAAGGCCCTACTCCTACAAGTTTACTGAGAATTTTGTCATTGTATAATGTAAGCACATCTATAATGAAGAACCTTACTGTGTATTAACCTAATCAGTTAAATGCATGCCTGCTATTTGATTGAAAGTCACTGTGAAATAGTCCACATGCTCTAAGGACCTCTTACTAAGTTGGTCACAGTCCCCTTTTTCTTGACCAGTATACTATACTGCATATGCCAATTATTTAGCCTCAGGAAATGACAGAAAAACTGTTTTAATTTGGCATCTCTTTGTTAATTGCTTTGTATTGGCTATAAACTGATTTCTCAGTTTAATTTGACCTGAGGCTGGGAAGCCTGGTACCCTACCCTTAACTCTCACCCACCCATTCATACCCTAATATTATTCTTTCTACAAACACATTTCACTTGAGATTCTTATTCCAAAACCCTCCCCAAATAACCTGACTACTTCTATACCTACACCTTGGTTTCTTGTTTCCTACTTCCCTATCCCCATTGAATTTTAGCCCCATGCCCAACCATCTTTCTCTCTGTCATACTGCTTTGCACTACATCCATTCATAACTACTACCCTCTCTAATAACACCTAGCTATTTCACATTTTATCTTTTACTTTTCCCAAATAAACCCTCATTTATTTTTATTTTGCTATATAGTTATACTTCAGCCTTTCATATCCCTGTGTTCCTTACATTTTTAGAGATGATTTCAGGACAACCTAAGTTTACTTTTATAGAAAATACTTATTTCCTTATCTATTCTCTAGCAGCTTTCAGAATCCACAATATTCTACTGCATTCCAGCTTCTTGTTTCCTTCTCTACTACTTGACATCTATAAAATACAGATTCCTTCTGTACTTAATGATGCTACTCTTCAGCTTGTCCTCTATCCTTCTCCTCCTACTTTGCCTTCATCCTACCATGACTCAATAATATCTCTCAACATCTCTCCAGCTCTGTCCCAACCACTTATCCATACTTCCTCTTTACACTCTCCACGCATTGCACCAAACCTATTTAATATTGCCCCCCATCTTTATTCCAAATATAGACTAATCAACTGCACTTCAACCCAAACCAGAACAAAATTAGGTGCAAGAATCCTCTCCAAAAAACAAGTATGCATAATTCCCCAATATACTGAAATCCCTCTAGGAGGAGATATACACCCTAATCCTCCTATCACAATGAACACAAAGATAATTCTATCCCACACACTTTTCTAAACCAACAACAGCAAATCCCCAACCCTGGTTATCTAATTTTCCTGCAATAAATGTTAGAAGCATAAGAAAAAAAAAACTGCTGAACTATATGCCTAGTTTACCCAACATAAGCCTGATGTTTTCACTGTAACTGAAACTTGGCTTAAACCCATAAACAACTCCAAAGTTATACCTCCTGGTTATAATATCATCAGTAATGACCATACAAAGAGGAAAGGTGGTTGTTGTGTCTTTCGGCTTTTCCCGGTTAGGGGTCGCCACAGTGGAACTCCGGCCTGCTAATAATTGGTAGTTGATTTTTACATGCCGAGTTACCAGCCCTGACGCACAACCTTCAACAAAGCTACGCCCATTCACGCATGTCTCCATGCAGAAGACGCTCTAGCTGAGAAATGAACCGGACAGCGTCTTACTGTGAGGCGACAACGCTACCGCAGCACCATCACCGTGGGTACAAAGAGGAAAGGTGGTGGTACTGCTTTAATATTTCGTAATACCTGCCACATTTCCTCTTACATCAAACCAATACCAAAATTCACTTCAGCAGAGCTTCTTATTGCTTTCCTTAAAAAAAAAAAAACTATAAACAAATATGTATTACTGTCCTTTACATCCCTCTTGGGGACACTATAGCAACACTGGAAGATATCCTACATTGGATATCCATAACATTTCCACAAGAAAAATACTTCTATGTGATGTGAATGTCAATTGGTTGGACATAAAGGTGTTTAAATTACCTTTTTAACTGTTGTAGGCTACACACGTGTGATAGCCATTTCTGTGCATTTAATGTGTTTTTTTTTTATTGTATCTGCTTTATTTACTGAAAAGAAAAAAAAAAAAACATATACTTTTTTTCCCACCTTTCTAAGCTAGTATAGTCCAGTTTTCAGGTTAGTGCTGAATTCAGGTCTGTGTTACAAGTTTCTGTGTTTGCCCATACCTTACTTGAATATAAGGAAGTTTCTCTGTTCACCTGTGAGAGAGGGGGGCTTTGAGTAGCCTATCTTATCTATCCCTGGAGGAGTGGTTTCAGCCCAGAAATTAGTAGTTTATTGGCCATTTGGGGCTAATTTCTATCTCTTTCATTTCCCTACTATAAAACCCGCATTAGAATGTTTTTGCGCACCGGGCAGCAACAGTTAGCCAGGGTATAACTATTCCCGGCTCCACAGTCTACTCTTCAATTTTTCCCTTGGAACTAGACAAACTTTCAACTTAAGCACTCAAATCATTCACTTCTCAGCCTGGCACTTGCTCGAAACTCATAGCAAGCACTAATAAACCTTAGCACTAGACCTCCCCCATACTGTAGAGAAGGACAAGGCTCTCTATTCGACCTTACCAGCCAATCAGTAAAACAGTTCACTGTACCTATCCAGACATGTTCAAAAGGCAGTTTCAGGTGAACTCTCTGGTCCAACTGGTGAATCTGGTCATTTAGAGGCAATGTTACAACTGCCTCATGTACACATACAACCCTTTCCTCCTACCACCAAACATTAATACATGCAAGAGATGCAATTATACAGCCAAACTGGAGGGTAAGCTCTCTCAACCCAAGATTGGACCAGATAGTCAAGAGGAGAAGGGAATTACTTGCATCACACCACCAGTCTCACATAGACCTATGAAACCAGCACCGGCAAAAAACACACATAAATACATGAAAACATACTCGGAGGCTCTAAATAAAAATCTGAAAAAGCAACAGAGACCTCCAAAGCAGACATCCAAGCAACCTCCACCCCCAAACACAAACCACAAAACACATTACTTCACAAAACCAGTGTGCCACACAATCACAGCCCTTAAGGCAAAATAACATACCCAACACACTAGTAATAGGTGAGACTATAGTCAGGCACACTGACGTCCCACTCACTAGGCTGAACAAGGAGAAGGTTACTGTTAGCTGCCTGTCAGGTGCCAGGATCCGCCACATAACACAAGCACTTAGGTCACTCCAGAACAAGTACAAATATGACTCTGTCATTGTCCATGTTGGTGTGAATGACCTGAGCCATACCTCCCTGGACTACATGAAAAGAGACACGGAAGAACTCTCTGATCACATAGCCCAGGCCGGTATGACCCTGACCCTGAGTGGTATCCTGCCCTCACCAAGAATGATACCACAGTATAAAGAAAAAAATATCACTTTCAACAATTGGCTAAGCTTCTGGTGTCATTCAAACGGGATCCAGTGTCTGTCAGCCTGGGATGACATGCTCGACAAGCCACGCTGCTTCACTAGAGATGGCTTGCACCTGTCACCCTTAGGCTTTCGAATACTGGCCAAGGCTCTTGCCACCCCCATAGTGCCTTTTAGGCAAGGCTCAAAAGACAAACCCACCACCGTAAATAGCACAGGTAACAAAAAACTGAGGGTAATGCTACTCAATGCCAGAAGTCTAAACCTCAAAATGCACACACTCGAAGCACTCCTCAGTATGGAGAAAATCAATATATGTGCAGTAACAGAAACCTGGTTTAAGGCTCCAGAGAGCACCCCAGCACTACCAGGCTACAACTCATACCATACATTTTGGCCACAAAACCCGGACCTAAATACAAAAGGCGGGGGTGTATCCATATTCATCAAGGATACCCACACCTCCAGGTTAGTGGCACAGCATGATGCTTCAGAGATCATCCATGTGCAACTAACAATGGGTAGAACTGCAATTCAAATTGTAGCTTGCTACAGATCACCCACCATGTCCCAGGACCCCCATTCCACATTTCTGGAAACAATGGGAAACATAAAAGTTCTGCCAAGCACTCTGATATTGGGTGATTTCAATTACCCAAACATTAACTGGGAGAACTACTCAAGTACTAACTCCTTGCCCAACATTTCCTAGAATTTATAAACTCAAATGCCCTAGATCAACTGGTCAACACCCCCACTAGAGGTGACAACATATTGGACCTGGTCATCACCAACATGGGCAACCAGTGTTCCACACCAGAGGTCAACCCCTCGCTGGTTATATCTGGCCATAAACTAATCACTCTGGATATCCACATTCCACCCCCACCCCCGGTCAAAGAAACCACAGTGAAAAAACTTTTCAAAAGCAAACTTCACGTTACTTAAGACCGAGGTGGAAAGTTTCAAATCCCCCATGCTAAAGGATAACGCTGCCAAAGCTGCAAAATCCTTTACTAATGCACTCTATGGGCACCTACAAGAATACATGGATCGTGCTATCCCAAACAAAACCAAGACTCACTCCTCCAAGAAAAGGAAACCAGTCTGGTGGACCCCTGCCATAAACAAGCTATGCAATAGAAGGAGGAAACTAGTACAGAAAAGAGTAAAATCCCAAGAATGGAAGACATCCCTGATCAGTATCAGCAAGAAACTACGATCCCTCATAAAATCATCCAAGGCTAGCTTTGAAAGAAAAATTGCCAAGGACTCCAAAGATAACCACAAGGCATTCTTTAGCTATGTCAAGAATCTAAGTGGCAGTTCTCAGATCAGCTCGGAGTTAGTGCAGAATGGCACAAAATACACTTTGTTCGACCGATATCGCCAACATTCTGGCAGACAGGTTCAGTGCAAACTTCACCCCCTCTCACCCCCAAAAGGGCCCATAGCCATACCAGAAGAATGTAGTGCCCCTGAAATCAGACTCTCAGGTTAAAACAGCCCTCTCCAAAGCCAAAAGCACAGCATCAATGGGACCGGACGGTGTCTCAGGCTGTGTTCTACATGAGCTCAAAGATGAACTAACCCCTCACCTAAACACACTGTTCAAACTCAGCCTCTCCACAGGCTACGTGCCCATGGAGTGGTGTACAGCAATGGTTTTTCCGCTTCACAAAGGTGGCGCTACAACAGACCCCGGGAACTATTGCCCTATAAGCCTGACTAGCTTGGTCTGCAAGGCTATGGAGCGCATCATCATGGATCTCATTAACAGAAACATTGGGAACCTCCAAACACTGGACCCTACCCAGTTTAGCTTTGTTAAGGGCAGATCATGCCTCCAAAACCTGGTGGACTTCTTTGAGACAGTTACCAAGGCCATAGATGAGGGAAAGGTGGTCCACACAGCTTACCTAGACCTTGCAAAGGCCTTCGACACTATTCCCCATTCTGGTATTATAGACAAGCTCACCAGCCTAAACATAAACCCCTACATCACGAGATGGGTTGCCAGCTGGCTCATGGACAGAACCCGCATGGTAAGAGATGCGGGAGCTTGGTCTGACTCTAAACCGGTTACAAGTGGCATTCCCCAGGGCTCAGTCCTAGGACCCCTCCTGTTTGGCATATACTTCTCACAGGTATGGGCAAGCAGAGGAGAACTATAGCTGACCAAGTTCACAGACGACTGCAAACTAGGGGCTATAATTAACTCTCCAGCTGACACAGACATCCTCCAAAAGGGTCTCACTGAGACAGATACCTGCTGTCAAAACCATGGCCTCAAGCTAAATGCCAAAAAGTGCATAGTCATCCCCCTTTGGAAAAAACAAAGTACCCACAAACTACCACACAGGTGGTAGCCCCCTAAATACGGAAGACGTAATAAGGGATCTGGGGACCCAAGTAGATAGTAATCTCTCCTTTGATAATCACATTGCCAAAGTGGTTAGGAAATCCTTCTATGTGGCCCACCTAATCACAAAAGGGTTTGCATCCAGATCAAAAGAGGTCATTGTGCCCCTCTACGCATCACTCATCAGACTCATCATAGAGTACAATGCCCCATTTGGGATGTACCTTACAAGGCACCTGCAACAGCTGGAAAGACCACAGAAGTACCTCACCAAGATAATCACTGGCCTCAAACAAATGCCCTATGCAGCTTGACTGATGAAACTCCAGCTGTACTTGGTTGCATACCGCCTACTCAGAGGTGATCTCTGCCTGACATACAAGGCCATATTCAACCCAGAATTGATGGACATGCTCCACCTAAAGAAAACCATATCCCGTTGAGCCACATTCTCTAGGGATCTAAACCTCACCACAACAATAAATAGGACATGCTGCAGGGATAGATTCCTGTCCCAGAGACTTCCCATGCTCTGGAACAAGATTCCAATCTACATTAGGCAGAGCTCCTCGCTAGAGAAACCTTGATGAGTGGATGGGAAACAGAAAGTTTACCCCAGGGATCACTTCAGTGGGTCTGCTGGACAGAGGTACAGGGAACTAATCTAAGGGGACGGTGAAAGCCAACACATTCCGGCTAGGCTTATAAATGCCTTTCGGCAGATAACCTAGTACATACCTATGAACCTATGAACTTTAAATCCCCTACATCTAACATGAACTTGTATGGTTTTACACAACTAATTAATAGCCCCACACATTATAGAAAGACATCAATTTCCCTATTAGACTGGATCCTAATATCAGATCCTAGTAAAACCCCACCAGAGGTATAATGTCAGACTCTCTCAGTGATCATCTCCAAATCTATATGACCAGACATCTCACTCATCCAGTTAAGCAGCATATTTAAAAAATAACACGCAGCCTTTCCAAGTTTAACTAGAAATGTTCATTACTACACTATCATTTATTAACTGGAACTTCCTAAAAATCCTCCCCTTAGATGATGTTGTAAATTAATTTAATACAGATTTTCTAAATATCCTAAATAGCCTTGCATCTCCTAGAAGGAAGAGACTAAAAACAAGTAATGCAATTTGGCTATACAAAATGAGTTGAATGCTAATGCAGGATGGAAAAAGCATGAAAACAATGGCAACATTTTAAAATACCTCAATATCTTGAAAACTTCAGAATGCTTCACAATCTTACTAAAAGCAAGTAAATGAAGACAAAAACTATACTATAATAACTTTCAGAATTATACCAAACACAACCCTAAAAATGTTGGACATCATTAAAGAAGTCCTACATCCCAGCCAAAAATTCAACCCAAACCCCTTTCCCAATAACTCACCATTTGAAACTGCAATACAGCTCAACTCTTATTTTATAGATAGTATAGCATCTCTGACCAAGAATTTCTCATCTAATCACAACCCTGTCCAACAGCCACATATCACATCCTCTTTCACCTTCAAATCTGGCCCACATCCTATATAAAGCTACTCATAAACTTAAACCATGCTCTACTTCAGCTGATGACCTTCTAAGCAAGTACTTAAAGATAGCAGTCAATAGCATTATCTATCCAGTCTCAACCCTTATTAAATAGGTCAATCCACCCATGTTTCCTCTCTCTCTCTCTCTATGGAAAAAGTCATACATTATCCATCTGCATAAAGGAGGAAATTCAACAGACATTAATAACTTCAGTACTATAGCAATCTTATCTCCCTTCACCAAAATACTTGAGAAATGTATTCAAAAACAATTGCTAGACTATCTCCTGCAGGAAGAACTATCACCTACACAACATGTCTTCCATCCTTCCCTTAGTACTAGCACTGCCCTTCTAACCTAGATGCTGCCAATAAAGCTAGTGATAACAACAAACTAGCCTCTTATTTATTTATAGACTTGTCTAAATCCTTAGACAGTTTGACACAGCAAACTTCTATTTCAAATGCCCTCACTAGGTCTCTCTCAGCCCACCCTTCTTTGGCTCCAAACCTACCTGTCCAGTATGTATCAGTCAGCAAAATGGCACTCCACACCCTCTCCTTACCTCTCAGTTATCACTGGTGTACTACAAGGCTCTATCTGTGTTCCCCTCCTCTTTAACATTTTCACCAACATCCTCTATACATCCATACAACAGGCCACCCTAATACAATACGCAGATGATACCACTCTCATTTGCACATTTGACAACATGGTATACCTCCAAAAAATGACCCAGGAAGCTTTAACTGACACTGCAACATGGCTTCATAACTCATAAATCATGGGTAACTCAAAAAAGCCCAAATCCCCCTCTCATGAAAAAACAAAATTTAAAATTTTCTCTCTTGATAATACTTCTCTTAGCAAATTATTAGGGGTGACAGTGGATTATAATCTTACATCTGACCTGCATATACAGAATTGCATAAGAAAAACTCATCAAAAACTAGGGATGCTTTACAGAGCCAAAAACATTTTCACTGACGTAACTAAAACTACACTTGTCACTACTTATCTCTTCCCCACACAAACTAGGGATGCTTTACAGAGCCAAAAACATTTTCACTGACGTAACTAAAACTACACTTGTCACTACTTATCTCTTCCCCACACTTCTTTATGGTGCTCCATCCTCATTAACCTCCAGGCTTCACAAAAATAAAACTTGAACAATGCTATAACAAAGTTGATAAATTTGCATCAAATACCCCTTTCAGAACCCACCACTGTACAGCACTAAAAAGTCTAATTTGGTTAGAACTGCCTCATCACTAACATGTACACAGCCTCTTCCCACCTATAAAATTATCAAGCATCCATCTTCCTGTCCGGCACTAAAATACATTCTATACAACTATGTTTCCAGCTGGTCATTGCTATCCAGTGACCAAAAACTCATCAAATCTTCTAGGCATTGTCTGTACTCGTATAAGGTTGCTAAGGCTTGAAACTCCTTACCTGTTTCCATCAGGTCAGTATCCTCCCCCCATCTTACAAAACCACTCTGAAAGCCTTCTTATCTAAAATCTGGCTCTGTTCTTGCTCAGAACTAGGATAAACTGTATCCCTAAATGTGAACATGTACCTTTTCAATCCTTATAAATCCTTATTCTCCCTTCTTCACTTACTTTCTTTATTATACCAAATTCCCTTCCCTGACTTTCTTTCTAAATATACCATGTCTGTTTTCCTTGTCTTCATATTGCAGTTCCTGTTTGTATCAGACCAACTTACCTTTAATTTCTTTCCAAACTGTCTAAAATTTCTCTAAATATTAAATGATTGTCACATAACTTGTATCAATTCTTAACCAATGTTTTATATCCCATCTAATTTGTTATAATTATTTAAACTGCAGACGTTTTTGTTTTATTTTTGAAGATTGTAAAAGTATTGATCTTAAAAATGTTTTGTAAAAAGTTGGAGCTTTTCTCCCAGGGCCTCCTCTGAAAATGGACTTCTACCCAGTCGGACTTTCCTGGTAACTGAATGTCATCAAATAAATTAAGTAATTAAATACAAAGTACAGAATTTTCATTGCTTTAAGCATTTCAGTGATATTAAATACAGAACAGTATTTGCAAGTCACTGAGAAGTCTGGTTATATTAAATAAAAGAACATTGGGAGTATAGGATAGGGCTAGTTTGTTCATCTGTTTCTCCTTCTATTCTTGCTAATTTTTTCTGGTCCTGCTTAAGGTATCTTCCTCGAATTGTGCTACCACTTTCATCAGTAAACTGTCCTGATGCAGACTCAGAGTAGAAGGTGTAGCCTCCTCATCTATGATTGCAGGTATAAGTGTTTCTTCTCCTATTCCTTATTCAACAAAAGGTAACTTAAGCCAGTGACTCTTTGCTGCTTTGAGATTTGACAAAACCTTTATTTTTACCTCAGTAACTGATGCCTTTTTAAGTACATTTTTGCTAAGAGTCATATTTTTGAATACCTCTCTGCTTTTTTATATTACAGAGACAAACCTAGTCTCTGTTTAGGTTCCCTTTTATTAGTTAAAATGTTCAGTGCTATGGGTCTGTCCCTGTCTTTCTTGACACAGACTCCATTATTTCAGTGACTGGAATCCTCTATCAAGGTTCCATATCATGGACTGAAGGCTCTTCCTTTTTAGTTTTTGCACTGACTCCTCTAAAGTAATAACTGGGATTTTCTGTTCAGACTCTGTATTAGGTTTTTGTAACACTTACATTCTTCTATCCCTTTCAGCCAAAGCCAAATTTACTTCCTTTTGAAGTTTCAACTCCTGTTCCTTTCACTTCATGAGGACTGTGTATTTTAACAGTATGTCAGTTTCAGCCAGCACCGTGATGCAAAGGGATAAAGCCCTGACTGTGGCTCAGGTGACAGATTTGATTAGTAGCTCAACCTTCTAATGCACTGGTAAGGGGTGAATGGGTATGCACTTAGAAATGCCCCACGGTTGATACCCCATGGAGGCTGGGGAGTGAGGGGACACACAAGGGCTGTTGTCTTCAGGCAAACAGAGTATTGGCTGAGTCACCAGGGAACTGGGAGTGTATGATTTCTAGTATATCCATGAATTTCCATCCCGAAGACACTCCAGGGCATAACAAAACTCCCTCTGCCATTACACAATATACTTCCATCTCATAACTCCACAATGTAAATTGTATACTGCCAGTTTCTCTCTCCTTTCTTCATCCTAACTGTAAGACCAGTGCTTATTGTGATGAACCATGCATGCCAATGCATTTTATTTCTGGATCATTGTTTGAATCTACTGTGTTAGCCTTCTCTCTTTTTGCTAATATAACTGCATTTTTCACTGAAACACTGTGTAAATATTATTGTACTCATATTCTCCTGCATACATAATTGCATGTGTTTCTGTTGCTGAAACTATCAAATAATTAATGTAACTATAATTTCCTGCTGTACTACTGTTATATTATTTCTTTGTCATTGAAACTCAGTATCAGTTACTGTGCTGTTATTTTTCTGATGTACTACTGTGGCACTGTTTTACTGGTGCGCTATTAATTTAGTGTAATATGAAAACTAAGTTATATTCTCACTTTTTCTGCATGAATGCAGCCTTTCTCACCATACCGCCACTGAAAAGGAGTCTTATACCTAGTCAGACCTTTCCAGTAAACAAAAGCAATAAAGAAAAATAAATAAATAAATAAATATGTTGCATCCCTATGGTGCCTGTCTCCCCACTAGCCCTGCATATGGGTTGAAGAATGTCTGGAGGATGCCTGTTGGGTTTAGTAGAGTTGATGAATGAGGACAGGCTGCTGACAGTAGCCACTGAGCCAGTGGCTAACTGTGTGTGTGTGTGTGTGTGTGTGTGTGTGTGTGTGCGCGTGTGTGCATGGGGGGGTGGGGTAGAGTAAAAAAATATTTACCCGAGGAAAGTCTTGCACCAAAGCTACAAAATAAACTTCCCAACAGAATTTGAATTTCTGCATATGTTATAAGATAGCCCTTCCTGTCTCCATGGACACATATTACTTCCTTTTTCCTCTTGTCATTTGTTTTATCTCTATAGAAATATGGCTTCTTAACAAGAGTTACCATGCTACAGCAACCCAACAGCCCCTCTTCCATTCATCAGCAGCATGCATTTGGCTAACTTAGCAGTGACACAGAGACAATATGCTGACTCAGTTATTCTTGCAGTTACTTTATCGCAATCCACCAATATATTTATTTTGTCAGCACATTTTCTCTACTAGAATTTTGGTTAAAAATCACATTTTTGTTAGGTACAACATTCCTGTTTTATAGTTAAACAATGTTTAAAAATATGCTGTCTTCCCACATTTTAAACACACTACTTCTGTTGGTGATAGTCTTGGTATATTTGCAGATATTTGCACATTCTTCGTTTTAGACTTAGGTATATCAGTTTTAAACAGTGCTTCAATTCCCAGAAACCTTTCAATCAGCACAATCAATTTATCAGTACTCTTAGAGTAACTAAAATTAATTGGGAGTAAAATTTATCAACTGCTAAAATGTCCATAATTTTGCTTTACCTGTTCACTTCTGGTTCTATCCATAAATTTAAATTTTGTTTTAGGTTCATAGGTTCATAGGTTTATACTAGGCTATCTGCCCTAAGGCATTTATAAGCCTAGCCCAAATTTTTGTGGCTTACGCCACCCCTTATATGAAAAAATACTGTGCCCATTAGTTTGTTGTGCCTCTGTCCAGCAGTGACGCAGAGATGATTCCCGGGGTAAACCTACGATCTCCCATCCACAGGTCAAGATTTCTCTTGAACAGAGCCAGCGAGGTGCTCTGCCTCACATGGACCGGGATTTTATTCCACAGCATAGGGAGTCTCTGAGTGATAAATCTATCCCTCCAGCATGTCCTATTTATATCCATGCTAAGGTTTAAGTCGCTTGCTCTAGTGGTTTTGGTGGATTTGGATTTTTTGAGGTGGAGCATGTCCATTAATTCCGGGTTGGACATGGCCTTGTATGTCAGGCACATGTCACCTCTGAGCAGATGGTATGCGACTGAATAGAGCTGGAGTTTCTTCAATCTGGCAGCATATGACAGATTTTGGAGTCCCTTTATCCTTTTGGTGAGGAACTTTTGGGGTCTCTCCAATTGCTGCAGATGTCGGGTGAGATACATCCTGAATGGGGCATTGTACTCGATCATTGGTCTGATAAGTGAAGAGTACAGGGAACAATGACCTCACTAGATCTGGATGTGAATCCCTTCATGATCAGGTGGGCAATGTAGAAGGTCTTTCTAACCACTTTAGCAACGTGAGTGTCAAAAGAAAGGCCACTGTCAAGCTGGGTCCCCAGGTCCCTGATAACCTCTTCTGTGCTTAGTGGATTGCCACCTATATGGTAGCTTGGGGTTACCTTGTTTTTCCCGAAGGGTATGACTATACATTTTTTGGCGTTTAACTTCAGGCCATGGCTCTGGCACCAGCTATCTGTTTCCGTGAGTTCCTTCTGAAGGATATTCGTGTCCGATGCACTTTCCACTATGGCGCGCAGTTTGCAGTCGTCTGCAAACTTTGTCAGCCAAAGTCCTCCCATGTTGGCCTGTACTTCTGAGAAGTAGATGCCGAACAATAGGAGGCCAAGGACCGAGCCCTGTGGGACACCACTTGTGACCAGCTTGGAGTCTGACATAGCGCCAGCAACTCTAACCCTGTGGGTTCTGTCCTTAAGCCAGTTTGCAACCCATCTTGTGACATATGGGTTTACATTTAAGCTGGTAAGTTTTTCTACAATACCCGAGTGGGGTATTGTGTCGAAAGCCTTTGCAAGGTCAAGGTAGGCTGTATGGACTGCCTTTCCCTCATCAATGGCCTTGGTGACTGTTTTGAAGAAGTCAACCAAGTTCAAAAGGCATGATCTTCCCTTGACGAAGCCAAACTGGGTCGGGTCCAATGTCTGCAAGTCCCCTATATCTTTGTTTATGAGCTCCATTATGATCCTCTCCATAGCTTTGCAGACTAGACTTGTTAAGCTTATGGGGCGGTAATTACCAGGGTCCGTAGAGGCACTGCCTTTGTGGAGTGGGACCACAGTTGCCGTACGCCACTCCTTGGGCATGTATCCTGTGGTAAGGCTGAGATTAAACAGCTGCCTTATGTGTGGGTTTAATTCTTCATTTAGCTCATGTAGCACACAGCTGGGGACACCATCCGGTCCCATTGATGCATGTCTGGGAGGCTACACTCCGCTGGGATAGTTATCTCTCCTTTAGGGGGGGAGAGGGGGGTAAAGTTTGCACTGAACCTGTCTGCCAGTATGTTGGCAATGTCTGTGGGTTCAGTGATTTTTGTATCATTTTGGACTAATTCTGAGCATATCTGGGAGTTTCCACCCAGGTTCCTAACATAGCTGAAAAAGGCCTTATGATTGTCCATTGAATCCATGGCAATTTTTCTCTCAAAACTGGCCTTAGTTGATTTTATGAGTGCTCGTATTTTTTTACTAATAATGATCAGGGGTGACTTCCCTTTTATGGATTTTGTTCTATCATTTAATAGCTTTCTCCTCTTATTGTAAAGTTTGTTAATGGCTGGGGTCCACCAGACTGGACGTTTGCCCTTTGTGGAAAGAGTCTTGGTTTTATTTGGGATTGCCTGATCCATGCAGTCCTGGAGGTGTTCATAGAAGGCATTTGTAAGGGCTTCCGCAGCTTGGGTTGTGGTTTCCACTGGCTCAGGGGCCTTGAAGGATACCACACCAGTCTTGAGTAGTGTGAAGTTTGCTTTAGAGAAGTTCTTCACTGTGGTCTTTTTGTTTGGGGTGGGGCGGGATGTGGATTTCCAGTGAGATTAGTTTATGATCAGATCTCACCAATGAGGGATATACTTCGTGTGGAGCATTTTGTCCCCATGTTTGTGATAATGAGATCTAGTATATTTTCTCCTCTCATGGGAACAGTGACTAGCTGTTCCATGGCATTTGAATTTATGAACTCCAGGAACCGTTGGGCTAGAAAGTTAGGGCTTGAGTAATGTTCCCAGTCTATATTCGGGTAGTTGAAGTCACCCAATATGATGGTGTTTGGAGATACATTTATACCCTCCAGTGTCCTCAGGAAGGCTGTGTGGGGTTCCTGAGTTTGAGAGGGTGGCCTGTAGCATGCTACAATTTGTAGAGCAGTTTTGCCTATGGTTAGTTGCACCTGGATGGTTTCCGAAGCTTCGTGCATTGCCACCAACCTGGAGGTGTGGGTATCCTTTATGAATATGGATACACCCCCTTCTTTTGTGTTGTAGTCCGGGTTTTGGGGCCTGAATGCATGATATGAGGTAAAACCTAATAGTGCCGGGGTGCTCTCAGGAGCCTTGAACCAGGTTTCAGTTACAGCACAGACATCGATGTTCTCCATACTGAGAAGGGCCTCGAGTGCGTGCATTTTGCATTTTATACAAGACATTTGTGTCTTTACCATTTTACTTGAATTAAATGTCATTTATCAAATGTCATTGCTTGTGTTTCAGAAGACACAAGGCCTTTGCCAGCATTCTTTAATCTGTGATGACCCATACAGTCAGCATCTTCAATGTCCCGATATGCTTTGATTGTTTTTCCCTGTAAGGTGAGAAGACAACATTGTAGTTCAGTCAGACTGAGCCCAATTCTCCTCAGTGGCATGCTGTCATCCTTATCTATTTTCTTTAATGGTGGGGGTGATCTTTAAAATAGTCAATATTGTGGTTGCCATATTCATCTGCTCCCAGAAAAAGACTGTTTGCAGGTAACCTCACTCCTCTCCTGCCTTTCCTGAGCAGTCATGCTGTTCTTCTAAGGAGCCACTATAAACTGACCAGTTTTCTCCATGTTGTTTGGCAAAGGGTAACAGTTCACTCACAAACAAAAAAAAAGTTAAAAAAAAACAGTTCTGTCTTTATGGTGGGATATAGAAAGAACAGTAGCACTTTTCAGGTGGAGTAATTAACTCAAAATGTTCTTGCACTAGCAGGCTAAGATGCAGGATTGAAAATCATAGCACTCTGGTATATATTGACTACACTGTGCCTGCACTACCCACTAGTGTAGCATATGTAATGTACTGAAGACCATTTCATTAGTTCAAATGTTATTTATTTTCTGTGAAAAACTGAATATAAAATGAATTATGACTCAATGGAAAACAAGCAGACTTCTGCTTAACATATGTCTGGTTAGGTTCAGGCTCCTAGGTAGCATGACATTTCCCTGTGGTGTATTTAGTTGTGGACACATGGCTGATGTGACATTCAAGTGCAGAGAGATAAGGCTGTTATGAATCTCCTGTGGGTAAAAAGAAGCATGCAGCACCATAGGTACACCTTCAATAACCAGACACACAGTAGAAAAATAATGCCCATGACTTCCAAGGCACCAAGAGACAGCAGGCAGTATGTCAGGCATCATCAGCAGTTTGCTCAGTTGGCATGTCAGTGGCAGTAAAATGAAGTTGCCCAATGTCATTGCCTTTATTATTGGTGTGTATGTGTGTGTGTTAGGGTTACCACCTGTCCTTTTTTGCGAGGGACAGTTCCACTTTGGGCAGTTACGTCCTGTGAAAAAACATAAAAATGGCAAATATCCTGCAATTTTAAGACAAAATATATTTCTCAAGTTTTCTTTAATAGTTGCATAAAACAGTTATTTTGTATCTGGAACACATACATTTTATATGACATAGCATAAGCAACTCAAATGCTATAAAAATAAGCTTTTATTTTAGCAAAAAAGTGAAGTTGTGTCCTTTGTACTGGCTGTGGGTATGTTTTGTCCTGCAAAATCTCACATTTCTACAAAAATGTCCCATTTTGAGCATTTGAAAAGGTGGCAACCCTAGTGTGTGTGTGTGGGGGGGGGGGGGTATTACCCCCTTCACAGTATCTAGGGAACATTACATAAAACACATACTGGGGTATAAATGTGACTACAGTATCATGCAGGGCTTTCGCCATCTGTAGCTCACGTTACATTTTATACTCAGATAAACAAGTATTGTACACCAAGCACAACACACATTATTTCTCCTGCCAACATGCACTCATGTATTGAAGCTGTGGGCATGGTGCTTGCTGTATGCTTCTTTTTACCCACAGGAAATTTGCAACAGCCATATGACTCAGCAGCTGAATGCCACTTCAGCCATAAGTCTAAACCAAATGTTGTTGTTGTGTCTTTCGGCTTTTCCCAGTTAGGGGTTGCCACAGCGGAACTCCGGTCCGCTAATGATTGGTAGTTGATTTTTACATGCCGAGTTACCAGCCCTGACACACAACCTTCAACGAAGGTACGCCCACTCACGCACGTCTCCACGCAGAAGACGGTCTAGCTGAGAATCGAACCGGACAGTGTCTTACTGTGAGGCAACAACGCTACCGCAGCACCACCACCGTGGGTTATGTAGTGCAGGGAAATATCTCACTGCCTAGGAGCCCATACCAGTCTGGTTATGTGCAGTTCACACATGTGTTCTCCTTTTTAATCCACTTTAAAGTCTGCCAGTGAAGCACTAGATTCTTTACAATTCACAGGCTTCATATTTCAGCCATGTTCAAGCTGTTTTTCATTTTTGAAAGACATCCATAGGAAAGCGCCTGTAAGTCCTTCAGTAACTCCACAGCCTACTCATTGAGTAGATTCATGGATGTTGCAATGATTTTTCATGTGTTTCTACAGCTTTTTTCTGCCCAGGGTCTGCCAGCAAACTCTACTCTTGGTCTGAACGTCTCTTTCTAAGAAAGACAAATGTCTCAAACATTATGGGCTTAAAGCTGTTCCCATGGCATTTTCCAGGCAATTCATGTTATACAAAGCTATTTCTGCTTCTCTTCTATAATGTGCTGTCGACACACCACCATTGGTTTTACCATAATTTTGTTTGTGTCTTTCGTTTTTTTCCCGGTTAGGGGTCGCCACAGCGGAACTCTGGTCCGGTAATGATTGGCAGTAGATTTTTACGTGCCGAGTTGCCAGCTCTGACGCACAACCTTCAATGAAGGTACACCCATTCATGCATGTCTCCACACAGAAGACGCTCTAGCTGAGAATCGAACAGGACAACTTCTTGCTGTGAGGCGACAACACTACCGCAGCACCACTACCGCAGTTTTTGTTTTTACCATAATATATTGTGCATATACAATATATCAAATCATCATTATATATATAAACACATACAAATAAATCTATTACATTCTGCAAACAAAAGGGTTTAATGCATGATATCTCTAATGAGGAATGTGACTTTGTTTCCAGTTATTAGCTTAAATAGTATTCAGAGATAGAGCAAATGTTTTAATTTGTTAATAACCATTTTGTTAAGACTTCTGATATGCAAATGCATTTAAAATGCAAACTCATTCTATACTTGCCAAGGTTATCACAAGATTTTAATTTTATTCTGTGAATATCTTTGTTATGAAAATTCTATGATGTATTTCATTTATGAACATTTCAGTCTATGGAGTCTTAAATATATGTTAATATGTTTAGTAGTAAAGTAAACTATGGCTCTGTCAAGATTTTTTAGTAGATAATCAAATCATGTAAACATCTTTACTAATTATCTAGTAACTTTAACCACTTGCAGGACCCAGTTATTCATGTGTTAAAAAGTATTTTGTAACTGAAAAGGAGGGTTAATTATGACCACTTTTACAAATGTAGTGGGACAAGGCTTTATGCATGAGTGGCAACACAGCTTTATTTCTATTACAACTATTTTGTTCCAAATACTGTGCATTTGTAATGCTACTGCTTTCATTGTAAAGATATGAGACCATCTACACCTAGGTTAGTACACAGTTGTGCAAGTCAGACCATCCAAGGCAGCTTTGTCAAAAAGCTATCAGGGAATTCAGACTGACTCTTGGAAAGTCTGGAATACCATAGGGAAGGTTTACAGCAGCATAAACCACTTTAGAATATTCATTTCAGGAAGAACTTTAGGTATTCACAAAGGTCACAGGCAGTCCAAAAAAAATGCAAATGTCTATTGGTTATTTCTGGAATTTTCTTTTTTTTATTCCCCTAGGACATGGCCTGATGGCTCTTCTATCTTCATTCAGTTGGCCCATTCATTCTGGCAGAATGACAGTCAGATATTTCCAGGCTACTTGAGAGCCCTGTGGCCCATTTGTCCTGCCCAGGATCAGCTCTCCATTCGCTTGTGGGAGTCAGATGTTAGGGAATGGGCCAGCTTGCTGGTGTCTGGGAAAGTGGCCTAACCTTTCCCTCAGGAGCACCCTCATCCCTCCTCAGTGGCTCTTAAAGACCATATTTGCTGCCTTCTGAGGAAACTATGCCTCTGCATGCCAATTTACTTCAGCTACATACTGCAAATGCACTATTGCAGCTTTGACCTGGCCAGCTAGGAACTCTATGAAGCAAACTCATAGCTTTTCTGATAGGTGTTACCCATGTGATGAGCCAGAGCCTGCTCCCTCACTACAGCATTGGTGTGCAGTGACCACTCACTCTCATCCTCCCCAGCAAAATCCTAGAGGCACCTGACACACTAGTCAAACTCTAGTCACTTGTGGTATAGTCGGAGCATTTTCCCTCTATGAAATGGACCTTGTAGTTATTTTCAGAATGGTGATGGTTATACAAGTATATTATAGAGTTCTTTGGTTTAGTCCAGTGCTTTTAAGCAGAAATAAGAAAACTGGTATTTAAAGCAGCTGAATATGTTTATATACTAATTAATTTATTTTTCCATTTTAATATTTTTCTACATGCATTTTCTTATAGAAAAACAGATACATAATAATAGTATACAACTTTACCCTTACTGGGATTATTCAGTAACCACTGTGATCTTGCCACTGATTAATTTGGGACAGAGATTATAACTCCTATTCTGCTGACATCAATATTTTATGTGACATGAACCAGCAATATGGGGGATGACTTCAATAAATGATGCCTTAGACACAAACATTCAAAGATGAATAATAAAAATATTTACTTGAAATAAATAAGTTAAACCACTTATTTTCCAAGTACCTATGCAAAGCTAAAGGCCTACCCAAGAAATTGAAAAGACAATATTTCAAAAGACAGACAATGGTCAGAAAAAAATGTCTAGCATCTAAACTGAAAGCTATTTTCTTCTTGCTACAGATATGCTGTGCCCTTACTACTTCTACTTTTTAAGTCTAACTTGGTACTTTCAGAGTCCCTGCAAGCGGTATACTTCAGCTCTATCTCCAATGAGATCCTGAGCAGTAACTTCTGCAGCTTCAATACGTTTTATACTGTTAACTTTTTAACTTAACAGTCAGTAATTACCCATTGTTTAGACTGACTTTGAAGATGCCCTCCATTTTCCACAATTATGTGTCCAAAGGGGAAGGGAAAGATTCAACAAGCCAGAGTCCAAGTAGGAAAATCATCATATGACCTAACTCAGCAACATCCAAGGAGGATAAGACGTGCACTGCAATATTGCCCAGTCAAAAGGCAAGGGTTTAGTTACATAAAAAAATGTAATACATTTCTGCATTAGCAAATGCATAGTTATACATTGTTTTACATATTTGCTTTTACATATTCCATACCACAGAAAAAAGACAAATATATGATATTACAGATTTCTTTTTACATATTGCACTTAATGAAAAAATACAAGGATAGTGCAGCTTTGTTCACTTTTACCTTGATTCAGTGCAGTCTAAATTGCAATTTTGTGTGCAGTTTTCATTGAAAGAACAGTAACATTTCCAAGGAGTACTGCAGTTCTTCTCGAACTACCACCCATGTTCCTAACAATACATATTATTTGTTTGTTTTATTTAGATAAGGGACAAAAAAGTAAGCTATGGAACAGATGTGGAAAAATACTTTCTTGAAAAGATTTTAATGACTGCAACATCAAAAGTCATAAAAAGAAAGAAAAACAAACATTATACATATCTATAAGTGATTTCATGTCACAATTCATGGTACTGTTTCCAGTTCTTACATAAGATTATAATGCATCTGCTTTTACATAAAATCATTTTACTAATCACTGAACTACTAAATAACTATTTACAATACGTACACAGTTGTATTAATTCTGCATTTTACTGTTAAATTGTTTTACTGTGTGCACATTTGATTTATCTGCTTAAAAGTTAAAAATTTAAACGCATTTAGTTCTATAGGCATCACACTCAAGTGCAACAGCCTTTTCTGAGCATTGTTACTGTTTAAATTGCTTTTTGCTGCTTAATGTCATAAAAAAACAAACACCCCCCAAATACTGCCGGTATTGCTCGTTTTCCACCCTTTCCTATACTAGAATAGTCCAGATCCCAGATCTGCTGGTTTCAGGACTCTAGTCTGTGTTTCTGAGTGGTCCAGACCTTGTTGGGGTAGTGGGAGGTCTTTCTGCTTATCAGTGAGAGTGGTAAGCATTGGAACAGCCTACCTGTCGCAACAGGAGTGGTTTCCAGCTCTGAAATTAACCTTATTGGCCATTTTGGGCTGATTTCTATCCCTTTCAACTTTCTGAGTTAAAAAAACATATCTGCACTGGTTTGCACTTGTTTTAGCTTGGCAGATCCTGTTTGGGCATCTTGCAGACTACTACAGCACCAGAAACGAGAAGGAGAGACTTTTTGCTGATTCCAAGTACCTTTTTGCATTTCTCTGAACTGTTTTTGCTTATCTCACATTAAAAAATGCCATTTTTACTGTGGTTCTGTTGCATTTCTACTGCATTTTACTGTTAAATCATTTTACTGTGTGTGCACTTGATTTATCTGCTTAAAAGTTAAAAATTTAAACTGCATTTAGTTCTGCCTTTTCTGAGCACTGTTACTGTTTTAAATTGCTTTTTGCTGCTTAATTTCGTAAAAAAAACAACAAAAAAAACAAAAGTACTATCTGTACTGCTCGTTTCCCACCCTCCCCTATACTAGAATAGTCTGGATCCCAGATACTCTGGTTTCAGTACTTTAGTCTGTGTTTCTGAGTGGTCCAGACCTTGTTGTGGTAGTGGGAGGTCTTTCTGCTTATCAGTGAGAGTGGTAAACATTGGAACAGCCTACCTGTCACAAGAGGAGTGGTTTCCAGCTCTGAAATTAACCTCATTGGCCATGTTGGGCTGATTTCTATCCCTTTAAACTTTCTGAGTTAAAAAACAGTGTTTGCGCAAGTTTGTGCATTGTGCAGTGCCGCTTAGCTAGGGTTAAACTATTCCCGGCACCATACAGTCTGCTCTTCAGTTTTTCCCTTAAAACTAGGCAAATTCTTAATTTTAGCACTTGAATCTGCTTCTTTGTGCTCAGCACTGGTTCGAGAACTTTCACAAGCACTAAATAGGCTACAAATTACTACAGCACTCAACCTTCCTCATTACTTAGAGGTTAACAGTTTTTTTGTACTTGTCTTCCTCAGCTGCTTAGAGGGAAACTGCTCTAGTACTTACTTCCCTCACTTGTCTAGAAGAAAATAGTAATTAGCCAGGCATGTCCACGGGACAGCTCCCGGTGTTCTCTCCTGTCTACCTGATGAATCCGGGCATCTTGGGGCAATGTAGCAATTGCCTCATGTACACTCACAACCCTCTCCACCTACCACCCAACACTACAACCTGTGAGAGATGCATTTATCTAGCCAAACTGGAGGCAAAGCTCTCTCAAAACAAGACTGAACTTGTCAGTCAAGAGGAGAAGGTAAACACTTGCACCGCACCGCACTCATCATATAGTCCCACTAGACCTACACCACCAAAACCCACACACAGAAACACAAAAACATTTGAGGAAGCTCTCAATAATAATCTGCCCAAGCAACAGAGACCTCCAAAGCAGAAGCGCAAGCAACCTCCAGCCCTCAACACAACCCAAAAGACACATAACCCACAGACTCAGTGTGCCACTCAACCACAGCCCATAAGGCAAAACAAAGTACCCAGCACACTAGTCATAGGTGACTCTATAGTCAGGCACACTGATGTTCCACTCACCAGAATAGACAAGGAGAAGGTTACTGTTAGCTGCCTGTCTGGTTGCCAGGATCAGCCATATAACCCATGCACTCAGGTCACTCCATAACAAGTACAAACATGATTCAGTCATTGTCCATGTTGCCATGAACGACCTGTGATGTACCTCCCTGGACTACATGAAAAGAGACATGGAAGAGCTCTTCAATCATGTAATCCAGGCAGGTATGACCCTAGCCCTGAATAGCATCCTACCTTTCCCTAGAATGATACCACAGTACAAGGACAAAATGACTGACTTCAACAATTGGCTAAGTGTCATTCTAAGGGGATCCAGTATGTGTCTGCCTGGGACGACATGGTCGACAGGCCTCGATGCTCTGCCAGAGATGGCCTGCACCTGTCACCCCTTGGATTCCAGATACTGGCTAAGGCTCTTGCTGCCCCTATAGTGCCTTTTTTAGGCAAGGTTCAAAGGACAAACCCACCACCATAACAGGTACAGTCAAGCAAAAACTGAGGGTAATGCTACTCAACGCTAGAAGTCTAAACCTCAAAATGCACTCACTCGAGGCACTCTTTAAAATGGAGAACATCGATATCTGTGCAGTGACTGAAACCTGATTCAAGGCTCCAGACAGCACCCCTGCATTACCAGGCAATAACTCATACCATACTTTGGCAATCTAACCTGGACCGGAACACCAAAGGGGGAGGTGTGTCCATATTCATTAAGGATATCCACACCTCCAGGCTAGTTGCCCAACATAATGCATCCGAAATTATCCAAGTGCAACTAACTCTGGGCAAAACTGCAATCCAAATTGTACCTTGCTTCAGATCCCCCACCATGCCCCAGGATTCCCACTCCTCTTTTCTTGATATATAGGAAAATATTAGGGTTCAACCAAACACCCTAATAATGGGCAATTTCAACTACCCCACCATTAACTGGGAAAACTACTCTTGCACCAATTCCTTTGCTCAACGCTTCCCAGAATTCATAAACTCAAATGCCCTGTATCAACTTATCCACACCCCCACCAGGGGCAGCAATATCCTAGACCTAGTCATTACTAACATTAGTGACCTGTGTTCCACACCTGAAGTCAACTCCTCATTGGTCAGATCCGACCATAAGCTAATCACCATAGATATCTACATCCCGCCCCCACCCCCCCATTAAGGAAACCACTGTAAAAAATGTCTCCAAAGCCAACTTCATGCTTTTTAAGACAGAAGTGGCAAACTTTACGACACCCATGCAGATGGACAATACAGTTATGACTGAATCCTACACAAATGCACTCTATAAGCACTTACACGAGTGCATGAATCATGCTATCCTTAACAGAATCAAGACACTATCCTTCAAAAAAAGGAAGCCAATCTGGTGGTCCCCTGCTATAAACAAACTTTACAACAGAAGGAAGAAACTGTTGCAAAAGAGAGTAAAAACCCATGAGTGGAGGAGCTCCCTGGTCAGCCTCAGTAAGAAGCTGAGATCCCTCATAAAATTCTCCAAAGCTAGCTATGAAAACAAGATTGCCACAGATTCTAAGGACAACCACAGAGAATTCTATAGCTATGTCAAGAATCTCAATGGCAACACCCAGATCTGTTCTGAGTTACAGCACAATGACATGAAAATGACAGAACCGAATGATATCGCCAACATCCTGGCTGATAGGTTCAGTGCTAACTTTACCCCCCCCTCACCCCCTAAAGGGCCCATATCCATAACAGAAGAATACAGAGCCCCTGACATCACAACTGAGCAGGTAAAAACTGCACTCTCCAAAGCCAAGAACATGGCATTCATGGGACCGGACAACATCCCAGGCTGCGTTCTACACAAACTTCAGAATGAACTGGCCCCCCACCTAAGCACCATGTTCAATCACGTCAGGCTTTGTACCCAGTGAATGGCACACAGCAGCAGTTATACCACTCCACAAAGGGGGAGCCACCACAGACCCTGGGAACTATCGCCCTTTTAGCTTGATGATCCTGGTCTGCAAAGCCATGGAATGCATCATCATGGAACTCATAAACGAAGACATCGGTAATCTCCAAACTCTAGACCCCACCAAGTTTGGGTTGGTGAAAGGCAGATCATGCCTCCAGAATCTGATAGACTTCTTTGAAACAGTCACCAAAGCTGTAGATGAGTGTAAGACAGTTCACACAGCCTATCTTGACCTCAACAAGGCTTTCGACACCATCCCCCCCATTCTGGTATTACAGATAAACTCAGTAAACTGAGTATAAATCCATACGTCATAAGATGGGTTGCCAACTGGCTCACTAACAGAACCCACACTGTAAAAGTTGCAGACTCCAGTTCTGACTTCAAGCCAGTGACAAGTGGAGTACCACTGGGTTCAGTCTTGGGTCCTCTCCTGTTTGGTATCAATGTCTCTGAAGTACGAGCTAACACAGAGGGTCTCTGGCTGATGAAGTTCGCAGATGACTGCAAATTGGGTGTCATAGTCAAGTTCCCAAACCACATAGACATCCTAAAGAAGGGCCTCACTGAGACAGATGCCTGGTGTCAGAGCCATGGCCTCAAGCTCAGCGCCAAAAAGTGCATTGTCATCCCCTTTGGTAAAAACTCTGTATCCATGAACTACTACATAGGCTGCAGTCTACTTAATGCCGAAGGTGTGATAAGAGACCTTGGGACCCAGTTGGACAGTAGTCTCTCCTTTGATAATCACATCACCTCAGTAGTCAGGAAATCCTTCTACGCGGCACACCTCATCACGAAAGGGTTCTCATCCAGGAAAAAGAGGTCATTGTTCCCCTCTACTCAGCTCTCATTAGAACCATTATTGAGTACAATGCCCCTTTTGGAATGTACCTCACAAGACATCTGCAACAGCTGGAAAGGTCACAGAAGTACCTCACAAAGGTGATTACTAGACTCAAACAGATGGCCTATGCTGACCGTCTCAAAAAACTCCAGCTTTACCCCATAGCATATCGCTTACTCCAAGGTGATCTCTGCCTAACATACAAAGCTATGTCAAACCCAGAGCTGCTGGATATGCTACACCTAAAGCAATCCCAATCCCTCCAAAATACACGCTCTAGGGACCTAAACCTTGTCACCACAATAAACAGAACATGCTGTAGGGATAGATTCCTGTCCCAGAGACTTCCCACACTCTGGAACAAGCTACCTATCTATGTAAAGCAGAGTTCCTCATTAGCACTCTTCAAGAAAAATCTTGATGAGTGGATGGTAAATAGGAAATTCACCCCGGGGATAACTTCTGTGACTCTGCTCGACAGGGGTACAGGAAAATAACTTTCTTGGGTGACGAAAGCAGGGAACCTCGTTGGCTAGGCTTACATAGGCCCTTTGGCCAATAGCCTAGTACCTACCTATGAATCTATAAATATAATATGTATTCTGTATTAAACATGTAATCCTCATTGTTGTGGTACCATAGATATACATTTCCAATATTTGTGTTATTTTTGTTCAGAATTTTTTTTGGCATTTTATTATTCCATTTTCTTTATCATGGACTTCCTGAAAGAGCAACAAAAATTCTTAAAAAAATTGTATTCTGTTTCTGTGAACCAGTTTCCTGTTTTTGTTTTTCTTGATATGAAAAAAACACCTTATTTTCATTATCACTTCTGACAAAGGCAAACTTACATTTACATAAAAGTAATCAAACTATATTAACAAGTTCCCATTTACAAACATTGTACATGACATATATTGTTCTATGCCATTATAATCAAAGCAACATTATGTAAGTTGTTCAGTTTCTGCCTTCTCTTAAAACTCATTCCTCCTACAAAACATTTTTTCTCTGTGTATTGTTCTTCCCACCATTTCCATTTTTTTCTGTGTAATTTAGTCCTACCCTTTTTAAACATCCCACTTCCTGTTCTTTTATCTCTGTTGCAATATTCACTACTTCTAATATAGTTGGTTTAGACTTTGGTTTCTATTTTCGAGTAATTGCTTTTTAGGTAGTCACCAAAATTAAAATTAACAAGTCTCTACTATGTCTAGGCAATTTAGATCCTGCAGAGAACTTGTAGCCTGCCAACTCATTACACTTTGAGAACATATACTCTCAGGTACTTTTTTCTTCCTCATTACACCTCCAACGTTTGCCATCTGCCTGAGGAAAAATTCTTTGGAGTCGGCTTCAGGTATAAAAGTATCTAGGCACACATTTCCAGGCAAAAATACTAAATTATCTACATTTTTGTTGTACATTTGGGAGCTACACATATGTCCTCCCATTCTTCCTCTGTGAATTGCTTATTTAATCTCTCTTCCCAATCTTTTCTGACCTCCTCTAATTGATACCTATAGTTATTGTGTGATATTTTAAATGCCCTACTAATTATCCCTTTTTTAACAGCAGCTTCTGTTCTAGATTCAATTAAAAGCTCAACCAGTGCAGGTCTTTCATTTAGGATGTTCCTATCCCTTTTCCATTGTCTATACTCTGATATTAATCCCTAATAGGGAAGTCAAATACTAGCCTGAACTCCAAATATCTTCTTGGCCTCTTCCCATTCTATTACCTGTACCTCTGTAATTATGGTTTCCAGTACCTTGGTTCCTTTGGCAGCATCCTCTAGTAAATTCCAGCCCCCTTTTGCCTTATTCTGTGTACCCCTAATTGCAGCCATCCCAAGCAGCAGAATCATCTTTCTGCATTCCTGGGTTGCCTTAGTTCTTAGTATGCATTCTGCTACTTTATGAATATAATATTGTGTATAAAAAGAAATTATGCACTCACCATAACATTCCATCTAAGTTGTAGTTCTTCATTTGTCTTCAACCTGTGGGTTACTGGATCTGGCACGGATCTGACTTGGCTGCATATCCAGCATCTGATCTGAGCCCAAAGCACCACCCCTACCCATAATACCTCCTGTCTCCTTCCTCCCTTCATATTTAGTTTGCTACCCAACTAACTTCCTCACCTGACCCAGCACATTATTTCAAATTAGACATCTGCATAAGAAAAACGGGTAGAGAGCAAGAGGCATGCAGGAGGTGACCACATCCTCTACTCAATAAACCACCACTCAGTCTATGCAAGGCAAGGAGAAGGAGGGAGGGATGGTTGAAGACAAATGAAGAACAACAACTCAGATGGAACATTATGGTGAGTACATAACTTCTTTATCTGAAGTTCTTGTCTTCGTTTGATCTTCAACCTGTGGGACAGAGTCCCCAGCTACTACACACCTGGGAAGCCCTCATGGAAGGATATTCTGGAGGATGGCAGAGACAAATGATGCCCTATTCTTAGTTATGATGTCCAATTTATAATGTGAAATGAAGGTATGAGATGAAGCCCAAGTGGCCACAGAGTAAATATCATCCAACGAAACTCTAGACCAAAAGGCCGCTGAAGTAGCCATAGATCTGGTGGAATGTGCTTTCACATGACATGACAGAGATAACCCCCTAACAGAGTACGCTAGAATAATACACTGGGAAATCCAACAGGTGATGGTAACTTTAGATATTGGTTTCCCCAAAAAGAGTTTAGAGTAGGAAATAGAAAAGTGGTCAGACTTGCGAAAAGATTTAGTCCCGTGCAGATGAAAGTGTAACTGTCTGTGCATATCCAACAAGTGCAATTTATAGTCTCCTTTGTTTTGAAAATTTGGGAAAAAGACTGGAAGATTAATCACTTGATTAATATTTGATTTGGAAGCTATCTTAGGGAGGAAATATTGGTTAGTACACAAGGATACTCTGTCATTTTGAAAAATCATATAATGGGGCTTTACTGACAATGCTTGATGCTCCGAAACCCTCCTGGCAGAAATAATAGTTACCAAGAAGGCCGTCTTCCAGGACAGAAATTGCAGATCCACAGAGGCTGCATGCTCAAAAGGGGATGAAACTAGAGCTTGCAGAATTAATTTAAGATCCCGCGGCAGCTTTGGGTCCTTCACTGGGGGCCGAAGGAGAAATGTGCCTTTTAGGAAGGCTTTGCAAAGTTTAGAGGATGCTAAGGAAGCCATATTATCACCTACATGAAAATTGGAAATTGCTGCAAGTTGGATTGGACCTTAACTGTAGAAGAAGTGGCACCTTGCTGAAAAATCCCTGCCAAAAATTCCAAAACTGCTGAGACCAGGGCAGTGAAGAGATCTAGGGCACACTGTGAAGCCTAGATCAAAAAAATTCCATTTGCTGGAGTACACCTTTCTAGTGGAAGATTTATGAGCCACCACCAGAATCTTTTTGACAGGTGAAGATAAGCTGGGAGTCCGACTATCAAGGGAACTGGAGCACCTAAGCAGTGAGCTTCAGACTGCCCAGGTCTGGATGGGTAATCCCTGACAGATGAGGAACTAAGATCCGGAACTGGATCCAATGTCCATGGTGAAGCCACCAAATGAGACCACAGAGAGGGGAACCAGACTTGATGAGGCCAGAATGGGGAATGAGGATAACTATGCTCCCCAGCCTGTGAGCTTTTGGAAGGAATTTTGGAATCAAGGGAAGAGGAGGATAAGCATACATAAGTCCGGGGGGGGGGGGTCAAGAATGAATCAGAGCATCTCTGGGGACATCCCCCAGTAGAGGGTTCAGAGCAAAGAACTTGCTGCGTTTTGCATTGGAAGGAGAGGCAAAGAGATCGCAGTAAGGCTGACCCTACTTGACAAAGATCTGTTTCTCTACTGAAGGATTCAGAGACCACTCATAAGGCATCAAAATAGACCTGCTAAGCCTGTCTGCTAGAATGTTGGACCTACCCAGAATGTTCATTGCCACCAGAAAATGGCCGGAAAAGATCACCCACTCTCATGGCGTCATGACATTGAGGGTAAGACCTAGTTCCCCCCTGTTTGTTGATGTACCAGACTACAGACATATTGCCCATCTGGATAGCAATCATCCCTGGGGGAAGATGGGCATGGAGAACCTGCAACGCTAGAAGCACCACCCTCATCTCCAGGATGTTGATATGCAATCTGGTCTCATAGGGGGACCACATGTCTTGGATTGTCCTTCCCGAGCAGTGCTCCCCCAGCACGGAGGCATCTGTGGTCACTGTGGTCAAGGGAGAGGGCGGAAGAAAGTAGTGACCCTGAGCCAGATCTGGGGAATGAATCCACCACAGAGGAGAGTCCCTGCACACTCAAGAGACTTGAACAGGATGAGACAAGGGGAGATCTACCATAGACCATTGGATTGCAAGAGTCCATTGAAGAACCCACATGTGAAAACGTGCCATGGGCAACAGATTGATCATGGCCACCATGGATCCCAGTGCCCTTAATACCAATTACACTGTCAGTGACTGAGCCTGGAGAATGCAAAAGACATGTAGCTTCAGAGACTGAATCCTGTCCGCAGTAAGAAAGACTTTGGTTTGTATTGTGTCCAGTTGAGCCCCAGTGAAATCTAACACTTGAACCGGGGTTCAGAGATGACTTGTTGAGATTGATGGTAATGCCCAAGCATGGGCTAAGAGAAGAAAGGAATCCCTCACTTGATTGAGCTGATGCCTGGAAGGGGCAGAGAGGAGCCAATTGTCAAGGTAGGGGGAAGACCTGTATGCCCTGGAGTCTCAGGTGAGCTGCTACCACTGCCATCACTTTGGTGAACACCCTGGGGTCTGTGGTGAGACCAAAGGGGAGTGCTCGGAACTGATAATGATTGGCTCCCAGCCAGAAGCACCTCTTCATTTTGATATGGTAATACAAATACTGGAGTTAGATTGAGCACATCCAATCGTACTCCTGCAGGAAGGGCAGGATAGATAGAAGGGTGACCATCTGGAGTTTTGTTCTTAGCTACAGACAGGTTCAAGGTAGTGAGTTCCAGGATGGGTCTCAAGTCCCCTGTCTTCTTTGGCATCAAAAAGAACCTGGAATAAATGCCCAACCCGGACTGGTCTGGGGGTACGGGTTGGATGACTCGCTTTTCTAGCAGCTTTGCAATTTCCAGTGCTGCATCCTCCTTTTGCACAGGTGAAACATCTGGGAGGTGTTTGGGTGGATGGGGTGGCATGATAAAGGGGATTGAATAGCCTTTGGATATAATTTGCAGCACCCAACGTTCTTCTGTGATGGACTCCCGCACCATTAGGTGCAGTGAGAGACAACCCCCGACTGCTTCCAGAGATGAGTAGCCAGGCAACCCTTCAGGGTTGCTGCATGGGTCTGTCCGAGAAAGGCTCTTGAGACCCATGATTTGTCGAACCCCCTCTGCCTCTAAGGCGGCATCTATCAAATCCCCCTGAGTGTCCTGGTGAAAACGCTGAGATTTCCAGAACCACATTTTCTTGGTCCCTCGCTGATTCCTAGAAAAGGATTATTGAGGAGCTGAAAACTAGATCCCTACAACAGAGTCTTCCGTCCTTCTCACTCTGAACCAAGGTGTCACATACCGACTTCCCAAAAAGGGAGGAACCATTGTACTGGGCATTCGTAAAAGATGCCTTAAAGGGTTCCAAAAATGCACAGAGCCAGGAATGTCACCTGATGGCAATGCCAGTACCAGCAGCTCTAGCAGTGCCCTTAGTCACATGGGAGAGATGCATAGAGGTGTTAGCAACTGACTTCAGGGTGGCCATACGAGTGGAAGACACCTTCTTGTCCTACACGGACACGGATCCAGGGGTTGACTTAGTGAGCTCCTTCACTAGGTCTCACTGCAGTCGAATTACAAGTGCCATGTAATTTGGAGCCCATACAGAGAAGGTCACTGAAGTGTACACCCGCTTCCTGAAATGGTCCATCATCCTAGACTCTCAGTCAGGAGGGTAGACTGTAAAGCTCTCCTGAACAAGCTCCTTCTTAGTGGCAGCTGCCACCACCTTGGCATCAGTCGGGGGTTCCTTTATTCCAATGTGACCTGTCTGGAGGGGGGCTCATAACCTTGTCTGGGCATTTGGGAATGGGCTCCACCATGTCTGGTTCCTTCCACGCCCGAAATGATTGAATTTCACAACAAGGCAAAAAAAAACAAAACAATTAGAAATGACAAACAAAACAACTACCTCTCTCTGCAAAAGAAGCAAAGTTCTAACCCTCAAAAATTCTGGGCAACGGTAAACAACATCCTACAACCGGGCCGAACCCCCCCCCCCAGACCCATTATCGAAGGATCAAACTTCACCATAGCTTCTAATTTCAATAACTATTTTTCCTCCTCTATACTCAGACTTATTAATAACACAAATCCCACCAACCTCCCACAATCCTCTAATACTCAAACAATCAATATCCCCTTCTCACTCAAACCAGTCCCAACATCAACCATCCAGAAGCTTTTATCTAAGCTTAAGCCCACCACCCTCACTGCTGACAACCTCCCAGCTAACTACCTTCAAATTGCATCCAAAGGCCATTGCCTACCCCATTTCATTATTGAAAAAACAGATCCATCACTGAACACATAACCCCATCATTGTGGAAAATTTCCTACATCATTCCCCTCCACAAAGGTGGCCCCTCCACTGACCTCTCTATCAGCCTATCACAATCCTATCACCCTTATCTAAGATACTTGAAAGATGTGTCCACTGCCAACTCCTTTCCCACCACCTCACTAATAACCTACTATCCAAAACCCAACATGGCTTCCGACAATCACACAGCACCACCACTGCTCTAGTCAACTTCACCAGCTCTATAAATTCACTCAGTAGTCAAGGCCAACTAGTCTCTGCCATCTTTCTAGACCTATCCAAAGCATTCAATACCGTTTCCCACAATAAACTTTTGACCTGCCTCCCTGAGCTCAACATAAACACCCCCCCCCCCCCCACTCTGGTTTAAAAGTTATAGTAATAACCGCCTTCAGTCAGTTAAATGGCATGATTCCCTATCCCCAACTCTTCCAGTATCACTAGACATTCCCCAGTGTTCCATTCTTGGCCCCCTTCTCTTCAATATCTTTACAAACCAACTTCGCCAATGACACAACCCTAATCTGCTCTGCTCCTAATCTCCAGCGGCTCCAACAAAATACCCAGGAATCCTTCACAGACATAGAAAATTGGCTAAATAATTCACAACTGATACTGAACCCAAACAAAACCCAACTCATACTATTCCATCAAAATAAGATTGTCAACCCAACCACCTTCACCATATTTTCCTCAAACATGACCCCCATCTCTCCAGTCTGAGAGGCCAGGCTTCTAGGAATTACAACTGACCAACAATTAAAATTCAACAAACATATATCCCTGACTATTAACAAAATCTACAAAAGGCTAGGAACCCTATACCACTGCAAAATGTACCTTGCCTCTGACTGAAGAATTGCTATAGCTAGAACCCATCTCTTAGCCACATTACTATACGCATGCCCAGTTCTAACAAATCTAAATAAAACTGACCTCAATAAACTTTCTACTTGTTACCACAAAATTGCTAAATTTGCAACCAGCTCCAAAACTCATTCCCACCACTGTCATTCCCCACTTGCTCTGCAATGGCTCGAGTTCCCTAATCTATTACATTTCCACCAAATCAACCTAGCCCACAAAATACTTTACTATCCAGAAAAAAAAACCTGCCCTATCTGGACTACTAAACTTCTATGCTTCAAATAGACAACTATGCTCCACCAATAAAGCCCTGATAGAAAAAAATCCCATGCAAAAATATCTCTGGTTACTCCCTCTTTTCTAACGAAGTTGCTAACACCTGAAATAACCTTCCCACTGATATTAAGCTAGAAAATAATACTTCCACTTTCAAGAAATTGCTGAAATAATACATTTTAACCAATTGACTTTGCAACTGCAATCCCCCGCCGTAAACCCTCACTACACAGCATCAATACTGCTCCCTTAAGCCACTCATCCTTTGTGACATGTTCAACACAGTCACTCCCTTTGAAGTCTCATGAATGCTGCTTCTAAATATGTAAATAGCTTACTCTTACTCTTTTAGTCTTGCACTTATTTTTCTATTATTACCTAATCATCTACTTAGTCACATAACCAATTGTGTTACACTACTCATTGCAAAATTGTTGCAGCTTACATCCTTCTAAGTTGGGAGTTGCTGATTAAAGGCTTAGTGTCTGTCATTCTAAGAATGTATTAGTTCTGGTTTAAGCACTTGGCTTTGGGCCAGTTATTTTACATTAAGAAGGTGTGGTCTGTATTCTTGTGGGAGGAGAAGGTAGATTCTGCCCTTCTGAGCTGGGAGTGTCTGGTTAAAGGCTTATTGTGCCTGCTTATTTGAACTGTTTCTTTCTGAAATTGGTACGCCTTGTTTGCTGTAGCGTAGACTAAATTCAGACCTGCTGAATCTAGCTTTGTTTGTATAACTTGAGCACTAATCCAGACCATCTTTTTTTGGAGAAGGTTCCCCTGCACCCTAGTAACAGGAGTGTGCAGTTGCAACTTGTCTGATCGAAGACTGCTGGAACAGGGCTCAGTTTTTAGCTTTTTATTGGTTAATTTGTTTAAATCAGTTTGCTCATTTGCTATTGTTATATTTAAAAAAAATACACTTTATGCATCGCCGCTTAGCTAGGGTTAAACTATTCCTGGTGCCATAAAGTCTGCTCTTCAAATTTTCCTTTAGAACTAGCCAGTTTTTTTAGTTTTAGCACTCAAATCTATTTCTTTGAGCTCAGCACTTGTTCAGAACTCATTAAGCACTAAATAAGCTACAAATTACTACAGCACTCAACTCTCCTCACATGTCTAGAGGAAAACAGTTTTTAGTACTTAATAAATAAGCACCTATCCAGGCATGTCTAAGGGTCAGCTCCCGGTGTTTTCTCCTGTCTACTTGATGAATCTGGACATCTTGGGGCAATGCAGCAATTGCCTCATGTACACAGACAACCCTCTCCTCCTATCACCCAACACTACAACCTGTGAGAGATGCACTTATATAGCCAAACTGGAAGCAAAGGTCTCTACACCCAAGACTGGACTAGACAGTTAAGAGGAGAAGGTAAACACTTGCACCACACCACACTCATCACATAGCCCCTCAAAACATACACCACCAAAACACACACATAGCAACAGAAAACACACCTATATTTGTGGATTCTCTCAATAAAAATCTGCTCAAGCAACAGAGACCTCCAAAGCAGAAACACATGCAACATCCACTCCCCAACACAACCCAAATGACACATAGCCCACAAACTCAGTGTGCCACTCAACCACAGCCTATAAGGCATAACATCGTACCCAACACTCTAGTCATAGGTGACTCTATAGTCAGCCACACTGATGTTCCACTTGCTAGGCTAAACAACGAGAAAGTTACTGTCGGCTGCCTGTCGGGTGCCAGGATCCACCACATAATGCATGCACTCAGGTAACTCCACAACAAATACAAATATGACTCTGTCATTGTCCATGTTGGTGTGAAGATCTGAGACGTACCTCCCTGGATTACATGAAAAGAGACATGGAGGAGCTCTCCGATCTTGTAGCCCAGGCCACAGTACAAGGACAAAATGATTGACTTCAACAATTGGCTAAGCTTCTGGTGTCATTCTAAGGAGATCCAGTGTCTGTCTGCCTGAGATGACATGATCAACAGACCACGATGCTTTGCCAGAGATGGCCTGCACCTGTCGCCCTTGGGATTCTGGATACTGGCTAAGGCTCTTGCCACTCCTATAGTGTCTTTTTTAGGCAAGTTTCAAATGACAAATTCACCACCATCACAGGTACAAGCAAGCAAACTCTGAGGGTAATGCTACTCAATGCTAGAAGTCTAAACCTCAAAATGCATTCACTCAAGGCACTCCTTAAAATGGAGAATATCGACATCTGTGCAGTGACAGAGACCTGGTTCACGGCTCCAGAGAGCACCCCTGCATTACCAGGCTATAATTCATACCACATCTTTCAGCCACCTAACCTGAACTGAAACATTAAAGGTGGAGGCATGTCCATATTCATTAAGGATATCCACACCTCCAGGCAAGTTGCTAAGCATAATGCATCCGAGATTATCCAAGTGCAACTAACTCTGGGCAAGACCGCAATCCAAATTGTAACTTGCTACAGATCCCCCACCATGCCCCAGGATTCCCACTCCTCATTTCTTGATACACTGAAAAATATTAGAGTACAACCCAATACCTTAATAATGGGTGATTTCAACTACCACACTATTAATTGGGAAAACTATTCATGTACCAACACTTTTCCTCAACATTTTCTGGAATTCATAAATTCCAACTCCATGGATCAACTTATCCACACCCCCACCAGGGGCAGCAGTATCCTAGACCTGGTCATTACCAACATGGGCAACCGGTGTTCCACACCAGAGGTCAATTCCTCGTTGGTCAGATCCAACCACAAGCTAATCAATCTAGACATCCACATCCTGCCCCCACCCCCCATTAGGGAAACCACTGTAAACAATTTTTCCAAAGCTAACTTCATGCTTCTTAAGACAGAAGTGGCAAACTTCACGACACCCATGCAGACGGACAATAGAGGTACGACTGCTGAAGCCTACACAAATGCACCTTATAAGCACTTACATGAGTGCATGGATCATGCTGTCCCTAACAGAACCAAGATGCTATCCTCCAAAAAAAGGAAGACAGTCTGGTGGTTCCCTGCCATAAACTCTACAACAGAAGAAAGAAACTGTTGCAAAAAAGAGTAAAATCTCCTGACTGGAAGAACTCTCTGGTCAGCCTCAGTAAGAAGCTGAGATCCCTCATAAAATCCTCCAAAGCTAGTTATGAAAACAAAATCATTACTGATTCTAAAGACAACCACAAAGCATTCTATAGCTATGTCAAGAATCTCAATGGCAACACTAAGATCTGCTCTGAGTTACAGCACAATGGCACTAAATATACAGAACCAACTGATATTGCCAGCATCCTGGCAGATAGGTTCAGTGCTAACTTTACCCCCCACCCCCTAAAGGGCCCATCTCTATACTGGAAGAATGCAAAGTTCCTGTAATCACGGCTGCACAGGTAAAAAACACACTCTCCAAAGCCAATAACACAGCATCCACGGGACCTGACAACATCCCAGGCTGCACTCTACATGAACTACAGAATGAACTGGCATCCGACCTCAGCACCATGTTCAATCATAGCCTCACCTCAGGCTTTGTGCCCACTGAATGGCGCACAGTGACAGTTATCCTACTCCACAAAGGGGGAGCCACCACAGGTCCCAGGAACTACTGCCCCATTAGCCTAATGAGCCTGGTCTGCAAGGCCATGGAACGTATCATCATGGAACTTATAAACAAAGACATTGGTAATCTCCAAACTCTGGACCCCAGCCAGTTCGGGTTTGTAAAAGGCAGATCATATCTCCTAAACCTGGTTGACCATTTTGAAGCAGTCACCAAAGCCGTAGACAAGGGTAAGGTGGTTCACACAGCCTATCTAGATCTCACCAAGGCTTTTGACACCATCCCCCACTCTGGAATTATAGATAAACTCACTATAAATCCCTATGTCACAAGATGGGTTGCCAACTGGCTCACTGACAAAACCCACATTGTGAAAGTAGCAGACTCAAAATCTGACTTCAGACCAGTGACAAGTGGAGTACCACAGGGTTCAGTCCTGGGTCCTCTCCTGTTTGGTATCTACTTTTCTGAAGTACAGGCTAACACAGAAGGTCTTTGGCTAACAAAGTTTGCAGATTACTGCAAACTAGGAGCCATAATTGAAACTCCTAATGATATGGACATCCTACAAAAGGGCCTCATTGAGACAGATGCCTGGTGTCAAAGCCATGGCCTCAAGCCCAATGCCAAAAAGTGCATTGTCATCCCTTTGGTAAAAACTCTGTACCCATGAGCTACCATATAGGTGGTAGTCTACTTAACACTGAAAGTGTGATAAGAGACCTTGGGACACAGGTGGACAGTAGCCTCTCCTTTGATAATCACATCACCACAGTAGTCAGGAAATCCTTCTACATGGCACACCTCATCACAAAAGGTTTCTCAGCCAGGAAAAAAAGAGGTCATTGTTCCCCTCTATTCGTCACTCATTAGACCCATTATAGAGTACAATGCCCCTTTTGGTATTTACCTTACAAGACATCTACAACAACTGGAAAGGCCGCAGAAATACCTCACAAAGAGGATTACCGGCCTCAAACATGCCTTACGCAGACCATCTCAAAAAACTCCAGCTTTACTCCATTGCATATCGCCTACTCAGAGGCGATCTCTGCCTAACATACAAAGCTATGTCAAACCCAGAGCTGTTGGACATACTCCACTTAAAGAAATCCCAATCCCTCCAAGCTACACACTCTAGGGACCTAAACACTGTCACCACAATAAACAGAACATGCTGGAGTGATAGATTCCTGTCCCAGAGACTTCCCATACTCTGGAACAAACTACCTATCTATATAAAACAAAGCTCCTCATTAGCACTCTTCCAGAAACATCTTGATGATTGGATGGGAAATAGGAAATTCACCCCGGGGATCACCCCTGTGGCTCTGTTCGACAGGGGCACAGGAAAATAATTTTCTTGGGTGGCAAAAGCCAGGGTACCTTTTTGGCTAGGCTTGTATAGGCCCTAGGGCTGATAGCCTGGTACCTACCTATAAACCTATGTCAACAATTCTTCTGTAACTAGTTACTGTTTGCACTAAATGCTGTAACTGCTGTACTTGTGGAGCTTTTCTCCACAGGCCTCCACTGAAAACGGACACCTGATATCAAATCGGACAATCCCGGTCAACAAATGTCAAATAAATAAATAAAATAAAAATGTAATAACATCCACTAAAGGATCCTCGGGAGGAGACACCCAGGAAGTAGAGGGCCCTGAGCCAAATTCCACTAGGAACACCGATTCATCTGGGGTTGGTTTTTGGACAGACCACCATGTCGAAAACTGAAGGGGAATGGACCTCCTAAGAAAGGAGCAGAGAAGGAGCCGTCACTCTCTGACCCGATGGAGGAGTCAAAGCTGAACCTCCAGGCACCAAGATATCAAGGGGAAGGCTCTGCTCCCACAAACTCTGAACCAACACCACCCCCTCAGATCCAACACTGAGGCTACAGCTCCGAGAACCTGTCAGATCCGAGCAAGTCAGATGCGACTTGCTCAAGGCCATGGCTGGCATCAAAGTACAAGGTACCATCAGAGCTGGCCCCTCAACACAAAGTGTCCTCAGATCCAAGGGCTCCAAAACTGGGGGGTCGGATAGGAGAAGGAGTAATAGGGATGAGTATGGACTGCATGCTCTCTGCTCTGGAGTTAGAGGGGGCAGGCAAGACTCCCATCTGTATCTGTGTATGGATGAACTTCTGCATCATCCTATCCACCTCCACTTAAGTAAGACTATGGGTGGAGTGGGAAGAGGAGGCCACTGACCCCAGCCTAGAGGGGTAGTAAGGTGAGGCCTGAGCTGACGACTGGGTCAGGGGGTCCTCCAGCTCCAGAAAGAACCAAAGGGAATGGTGCTGGGGAGACTCTGCCCTAGAGCCAACCTACCTTTGGCTGGAGGGCTGGCCAAAGCCGAGCGATCTGGGATCGCTTCTTGGGCCTATCCCTTGATTTTAACTTGCCTCCATCCCTGGACCTCTTGGCAGGAGTTTGAGTCCCAGAGGCCAGGGTGGAGACTGAGGTAAGAGCCGGGGCAGATGGGTCTTGAGTCCCAGAGGAAGAAGAGGGAAGAAGGCCCTTGAGGATAAGCTTGTTCCTCTTGTCCTTCTGTGCTCAGAGATTAAACCTGGCACAGATAGAATAGGAGGTCTGCTGGTGGGCTGCCCCAAGTCAAACTACATACAGATTGTGGCTGTCAGCTGGATGGAGCTTGTGGCCAGACTCTGTACATTTTCTGAAGCTTGGTTTTGAGGAACCCATATTCTCCCAACCTACAGCTTAGCACACACTCACTCACACAGAAACCACACACGTGACAGGTAGAAAGTTAGAGAAGAAAAGTTTTTTTTTTTTTTGTAAACCAGTGCAGAAGCATGAGGGGAGGTAGAAAGCAGAAAAGAGTAAAAAAGGTATGAGAGAGAAGAATTTAACAATAAAAGAACATCACTTATCCACAAAAAAACAGCAGAGAGCACAGATTGTGATACGGACATGAAGCAAGGCAAATGAGATCTGAAGGGAGGAAGGAGACAGGGAGCATTATGGGTAGAGGAGGAGCTTTAAGCTTGGATCAGATGCTAGATATGTGACTGAGTTGGATCCGTGCCAGAGCTAGTAACCCACAGGTTGAAGATCAAATGAAGACAACAACTTCAGATCTGTTATTATTTTCCTTAAGGTTCTGCGTCCAAAATCTCAGTCTTTCCTTATTTCTTGAATCACCCCCCCCCCCCGCTTTATCATCATCGCTTTCCAATTTGAATTGTAGCTTTCTGCTTATATTACGTATAAGAGCCGTAACTGTATAGCTCTAAAATATTCTTTCAAATCAGGTCACTAATCTATGAACCTATGAACCTATGTAATTCTAAACCTCTTTGTTTTATTGGAAGGATCAACTTATCCCACTTGACTCTTACCCTCTTCCCCTCCCAGATAAAATCCTTCAACTCTTTATTAACTGCTATCCACAGCTTCTTCTGGTTGATAGAAATATGCCTGTCTTGTGTATAAAACTAAACGGACTAAAAACATTTTTACTGCTTGTATCTTGCTATCCATACCCATAAAACAGATCTTCCATTTTCTCTGTTTTTGCATTATCTTTAGTTTAGTCTCTTCCCACATATCTTTAGCTGCCATAAGAGAATCCTTTTTAACTCATGCTCCTAAATACTTCATTTCATCATGTCCCTTAAATATGGGTATTAGTGAACCAATTCATGTGTGGCTAAATAGTTTATTGTAGCCTTTCTTTTATCTTCATTAATTTTATATCCCCCCAAAAAAATAGGAACTGTCTCAGAATGTTCCACAAAACTGAGATGTCCTTTTCTGGTTCCACCATACAGAATAATATCACCTGCAAATAAAGTAAACTTTTTTTGAATACCATACCAATTATGTCTTTGAATTTCTGAGTCCCTTATTTTCTTTGCCAGTGGTTCTCAATATAATGCAAATAACAAACAGGAAAGAGGGCATCCCAGCTTGGTTCTTCTGTTCAGACACAACTTATCAGATAGAACCCCACTCTCTTTGATTTTTGTCTCAGATCCTTCATATATCCATCTAATTAACCTTATTATTTTTTAAACACCTTTACTGAATTATCACTTGTGACACAGGCAAATTTACATTTATACAAAACTAATCAAACTGTATTAACAAATTAACATTATCAAACATTATACTTCACATATATTGATATATACAGTATCATATAACCTAAGCAACACTACATAAATTATTCAATGCCTGCCTCCTTTTTAAATAAGAAATATTTTTATTAAACCATCACTTACGACATAAGCAATCATATATTTATATAAATGAAAACAAACCAAACAAACCCAATCCTAGTTGCAAGCATTTTACATCACAAACTATACTGACACAGTCCCAGTTACAAACATTATACATCACTTGTAATCTACCAAATCATTTTCAGTCAAACATTGCATAGCTCATTTAAGTCCTGCCTTCTTTTAAACCTCATTCCTCCCATGTATTATTGTTCCCACAATTCACATTTTTCCTGTGTTGTTTTCTCCTACCCTTTTCTAAAGATCTCAATTCCAGTTGTTTTATCTCTTTTACTATATTCACCTCTTGTAATATAGTTGGCTTAAATTTTGACTTCCCTTTTCTAGTAATTGCTTTTTTGGCAACCAACATAATTAGACACAGCAAAACTTTACCACACTAGGCAATTCTGATTTTTTAATGGCAACTTCTGTTCTAGATTCTACTAAAAACTCTACCAGTGTGTTTTTTTTGTTTAAGAACCCCCCCCCCATCCCATTTCTATCTCTTTGCCTATACTCTAATATCAATCCTTGATAGGGAAGACAGTCTCTAACCTGCAGTCCAAATACATTCTTGGCCTCTTCCCATAATATTACCTTTCCCTCTCTAGTTAATTGCTCCCAGTACCTTGGTTCTTTAGACAATTTTCTCCAATAAATTCCAGCCCCCTCTTACCTATTGTCTATATCCCTAATTGCAGTCATCCCTATCAGCAGAATCTCCTTTTACTATTCCTGTGTTGGCTTAGTTCTTAGAATACTTTCTGCTACTTTATGGATATAATATTCTGTATGATTATTGTTGTTCTCCTTAAAGGCCTGCATCCAAAATCCCAGTCTCTCCTTGTTTCTTGAGATTCCCCCCTGTTCATCTTCATTCCTTCCACTTTTAATTATAGTTTTCTGCTTGTGCTATGTATAGGAGCCTTAGCTGTATAGCTCTGAAATACCCCTTCAAATGGATAATCCCAATCTGCTCTGTTCTACTGGAAGAATCAGCTTATCCTACTTGACTCTTGCCATCTTCCCCTCCCAGATAAAGTCCATTGGCTCTTTATTAATTGCTATCCACAACTTCTCCTCTGGTTCATACAAATATGCCTGACCTGTGTATAAGACTAAAGGGACTAAAAATATTTAACTGCTTGTATCTTACCATTCATATCCATATAACAAAGCTTCCATTTTCTCAGTTTTTGTATTATCTTTTGTTTAGTCTCTTCCCATATATCCTTAGCTGCCACACCAGAATCATTTTTAATCCATACTCCTAAATACTTAATTTCATCATGTCCCTATAAATATAGATATTGCTGGACCAATTCATGTGTGGGTACATAATTTACCATTACTGTCTTTCTTTTAGCTTCATTAGTTTTGTATCCTGAAAAGAACTGAAACTGTCTAAAATGTTCCACAACACTGTAATGTCTCTTTCTGGTTTTGTCAGGTACAAAATAATATCATCTGCAAGTACAGCCTGCTTTTCATGACTACCATACCAATTATACCCTTCAATTTCTGAGTCCCTTATTTTCTTTGCCAGTGGTTCTAAATATAATTCAAATGGCAAAGGGGAAAGAGGATATCCCTGCCCAGTTCCTTTGCTCAAGCAGAAATGATCAGAGAGGACACTACCCACTTTAATTTTTGCCTCCGTTCCCTCATATATTTTCTTAATCAACCTTATAATTTTTTCAGGAAATGCAAATGCTTCCATTCCCTGCTTATAAAGTCCTAGCTTACTCTGTCAAATGCCTTCTCTGCATCAAGACCCACCAACAGCAGTGGTATTTTCTTACATTTTGTGAATCATCACTGTTCTGTTAATATTGTCAAATGTTTGCCTCCTCTCCACAAAGCCACACTGATCCACATTTCTCAATTATGGTATTACTTTGGTCATTCTTTTAGCCATTATAGAGATGAACACTTTATACTCATGTTTCAGTATTGAAATGGGGCTGTATGAAGCTGGGTCTGATGGATCTTTACCCTCTTTAAGTATTATATCCACCAGTGCTTTCTTCCAGGATGTTGGTACTTTTCCTCCTCTTAAAATGCTGTTAAAAAAACCTTCCAGATCTTTATCAGTTGCGATTTAAGGGCTCATGTGATACTGAGAGGGTTGTGTATGGTGCAATATGCGATACATGCCCTTGTTTCTATATAGGAAAAAACAAACGAAAACTTAAAGTCAGAATAAGTGAGCATGTAAAGAACATCAGGGACAAGTTTGAATTCAATGCCCTTGCTAGGCATACTACACAACACCCAGACCACACATTTAAATTCTTTATTTTGGATATAATACCTTGTTCGGAAAGAGGGGGGGCTGGCAGTACGTATTAGAAAAAGCGGAGCTAGTGTGGCAGCTCCATCTGAATGCTACATGCTGGCCGGGTCTCAATGGCAGTGTTTCTATTTAGTTTACTAAAACTAAAAGCACTGCATAGATGATTAACATAGGTTTTCTATTCTGGTTTTCCCTGTTGGGTTTGTTGGTTGTATTTGAGCAAATGCAAGGCACAGAGCTGTTTAAGCTGTTTTAAACGGTAGTGCTATACATGTTGCTTGTAGGATGCATTTTTTTATTAACTTTTTATTTTTTATTTTTACTTTCTATTATACATGTTTTTAACATATACTTTTAAAAAATATTGCTTTATAGGATGCATACATATATACATATATATATTTTTATGGTCTGATTATTCATATTTACTGACTTTTAAAATGCATGAGTTGTGGTTTTTTTCTTTATCTGTTTTCTGGGGGGAAGTGATGTCACACAATAAATGTATTTAAAGGATATGATGTCTTTTTGCTGCCATCTGATGAAGTTCCATGTTAATGTGTACTTTTGGGGATGAAAGCAGTTATGGTGGCTTAATCCTCACTTGGTGGAGTTTTTGTTTGCTTTCCCTGTGATTTGGATTATCTGCAATAAATATTTTTGGAGAGGAATCCATTTGCTGAGCATTTTCTTGGATTTTGTGGTTTTTGGACTTTTTTGTTTCATTTCTTTATCAGTTTTTCCCTCCTAGCTTCCAAACTTCCACAGAAATTCCATCTATTCCTGGGGACTTTCCTGTAGATTGGTTATATTTCACAATTTTTATCTCATCTCCTCCTCTCCTAACCATTAGTAATTGAGCCTCATCTAAATCTAACCTTGGCATATTTAATTCTTCCATAAACATTTCCATTTGCATCTTTTCTTGATTTCCTTATTTCTCTGCTTTATACAGGCTTTTATAGAATTTCCAAAATATTTCTAATGCTAATCCTATTTCCTTGTTATAGGCTCCCTAAGCTGGTGACAGCACTTTCTACTTTCTGTTGCCTGAGTCGTTGTGCTAAAAGTTTTTGTGCTCGACTGTCATTATCAAAAAACAGCTACTTAACAGAAATCTTTCTAAACTCATACATATTATTGAGGTAATCCCTTATTTTCTGCTTAGCATTCTGCAGTTGATTCTCTTCTTGCTCTGTGAGATTCCCCCTATTCTGCAACACTTTAACATTTGTCAGTCCATCTAAATAATTCTTGTTATTTCGTATCCATGGGTCCCTTTCTTTTATTTCCACCCTATTTTTAAACTCCACCTTAATTTTATCCCACTCCCTAGCTATATTTCCAGAAGAAATTTCTAGCATCTCTAATAGTTCCTGAATAATCTCCACTACCCATTCCTCTCTTTTCAACAGATAGATGGGAAAGCACTAGTGTCTCATTTTTATTTCATTACCCTGTGTTTTTATTTTAGTTATTCTTGTGCATGAGCTAAAATAGTTATTGGGTGCATATCAAGACCTTCAATTAAATGTGCATGTTCCTGTGAAATGTAAATTATGTCTAGCCTAGCCCAGTTTTTATATCTTGAAGAATAATATGTAAATTCACTCCGAACTCCAGTTACTGAATTCACATCTTCCATGTCAAATATTTTCATAAATTTCTTTAGAAAACTACCCTCTTTTGTTATACTTTCCATTCTGGGCCCCCCAGACACATCTTCACTTTTGCAAATTACATTCTAGTCCCCATCTGTAAGTAATATTCCATGCTGAAAACTGATTATTTCTCCCAGAATTTTCTTACACTCCATTATAGCAATTTAGGTGGAATATAAATACATGCCTGTGTAATCCTCCTCCCTTACCAGTAGCCCCTTAGCACTAAAAATCTGCCATTATCTTTTTTATCCTCTTCTATCCCTATTGGAGTTCCTCTTGCAATTAATATGAGTACTCCTCTTTTCCTTTTTCCCATGTATTCTGCTGAATAACCAACCTGAAAACCTTTTTTTATCAAATTCACATATTCATTTCTTTCTAAGTGTATCTCCTGTAACATAGCTATTTGCAATCTACATTTTAATATAGTTCAGTACTCTTTCATTTTTGTATTTATTTCTGAGACCTTTGACATTTAAAGGCATCACAGCAAGCATCATTGCATTAAAAGTTATTATTCCCATCTTTTATATATAACACCTTTTTTGTTAAATGTCTAGTTCCACTTGTTATGTTACATACATACACTGACAGGTTAAAGTTTTATACAGTTGTTTCTTGTCATATACATTTGATCCTATGTCACACCTTACAAAATATTTTGTTTTACTAAAAGCCCTCAAACAAAAAAAAACACCCCAATACCCCATTAAACATATACATTTAATACTAGCACCCAAAACTATGTACATCTTCAAATATTGAAGTTTTACCATCCTAACAGGAACAGAAGTCCCAGACTTACAGCCACACTCACAGACTTGAGTTAACCTAAAAGAAAGGTTAAACATGCTAAGATGAATGGTGCAGCCTGTGCTTCTACTACATGTTAATTGATTTTGTCTTTTCTTTATAACTCTCCCAGCAGGGAAAACCCCTGAATGCTTTCAGAGAACATTATCTCCTAATTTCTTTTTTTTTCTTTCATCCAATCACTCTCCACTACACTGTAGCCAGTGTCTCTTTATCAGATTGTCTCCATGGAGACATGAGAACCACACAGACAGTCTCTTTATCAGATTGTTTCCATGGAAACATAAAGACCAGCTGCAGAATTGCTACTGAACATACATGTATTTGCTAGAAAAAGCCTCATAATATTCAATGTTCTCCTTCATTTACTTCCTCTCTTTTAAAACTTATTACTAAATCAATCTAAGGTCCTTAATCTAATCATTCCCCCATGCAAGCATGAGAAAAAGCACATTATTTTTTCTTTTGTCATGCTTTTTTAACCAGGCTTTTTTTTACATTGCAGGGCTTGCATTTCTTATAACAGAACAAGACGAAAGAGAGAAGCACGAAGAAAGAAAAGAAATAGAAAAATAACAGCAGCACCTGTTTACAATCCTATTACACTTAAAATTAACCTTAAAAAACTTTACTTTATAGCTTGTAAAGAAAATCACATACTACAAAAATAGTACTACTTAAGAAAAAAATTGCTTATAGTTAACTTTCTCCCTCCTCTTTCCAAAGCACTTTTTTGAACATTAATGACATGAAGTAGAGCATATGCTTTAGAGTCCCCTACAAGTCCAACAAATTCTAAAAAAGTCCAATATTTCCAGATTTTCTTGTTCTGTCATATTTCACAAATATAATTATTGCATTGTCTTCTTCTCTTTCAGCTGTTCCCATTAGGGGTCGCCACAGCGGATAATCTGTTTCCATTTCTTTCTGTCCTCTGCATATTGCTCTGTCACACTAACCACCTGCATGTCCTCTCTCACCACATCCATAAACCTTATCTTAGGCCTTCCTCTTTTCCTCTTACCTGGTAGCTCCATTCTTAGCATCCTTTTGCCAATATACCCAGCTTCCCTCCTCAGTACATGTCCAAACCAATGCAATCTCGCCTCTCTGACTTTGTCTCCAAACTGTCCAACCTGAGCTGACCCTGTAATATACTGATTCCTAACCCTGTCCATACTTGCCACACCCAGTGCAAATCTTAACATCTTTAACTCTGCCACTTCCCGCTCTGACTCCTGCCTTTTTGTCAATGCCACCATCTCCAACCCATACACATAGCTGGTCTCACTACCCTCTTGTAGACCTTCCCTTTCACTCTTACTGTTACCCGTTTGTCACAAATCACTCCTGACACTCTTCTCCACCCATTCCACCCTGCCTGTACTCTCTTCTTCACCTCTTTTCCACACTCACCATTACTCTGAACTGTTTATCCCAAGTACTTAAACTCATCCACCTTCACCAACTCTATTCCCTGCATCCTCACCATTCCTCTATCCTCCCTCTCATTCACACACACATATTCTGTCTTAGTCCTGCTGACCTTCATTCCTCTCCTCTCTAGAGCATATATCCACCTCTCCAGGGTCTCCTCAACCACTCTTCTCCACCCATTCCACCCTGCCTGTACTCTCTTCTTCACCTCTCTTCCACATTCACCATTACTCTGAACTGTTGATCCCAAGTACTTAAACTCGTCCACCTTTACCAACTCTACTCCCTGCATCCTCACCATTCCTCTACTCTCCCTCTCATTTACACACATATATTCTGTCTTAGCCCTGCTGACCTTCATTCCTCTGCTCGCTAGAGCATATCTCCACCTCTCCAGAGTCTTCTCAACCTGATTTCTACTCTCACTACAGATCACAATGTCATCTGCAAACATCATAGTCCATGGGGCCTCCTGTCTGATCTCGTCTGTCAACCTGTCCATCACCATTGCAAATAAGAAAGGACTCAGAGCTGATCCTTGATGTAATCCCACCTCCACCTTAAACACATCTGTCACTCCCAATGCAGACTTCACCACTGTCACACTACCCTTGTACATATCCTGTACTACTCTTACATACTTCTCTGCCACTCCTGACTTCCTCATACAATACCACAACTCCTCTCTAGGCACCCTATCATATGCTTTCTCCAAGTCCACAAAGACACAATGCAACTCCTTCTGACCTTCTCTATATTTCTCCATCAGCACTCTCAGAGCAAACATCCCATCTGTAGTGCTCCTTCCTGGCATGAAACCATACTGCTGATCACTAATCATCACCTCCCCTGTTAACCTAGCTTCCACCACTCTTTCCCATAACTGCAAGCTGTGACTGATCAGTTTTATCCCTCTGTAGTTACTATAGCTCTGCACATCACCCTTATTCTTAAAAATAGGTACCAAAACCATTTTTCTTCACTCCTCAGGCATCCTCTGACTTTCCAAGATTTCATTAAACAATCTGGTTAAAAACTCCACTGCAATTTCTCCTAAGCACCTCCATGCTTCCACTGGTATGTCATCAGGACCAACAGCCTTTCCAGTCTTCATCCTCTTCATAGCTGTCTGTACCTCCTCCTTGCTAATCTGTTTCACTTCCTGATTCACTATTCCCACATCATCCAACCTTCTCTCTCTCTCATTGTCTTCATTCAACAGCCCCTCAAAGTATTCTGTCCATCTGCTCAACACACTCTCCTCATTTGTGAATACATTTCTCTCACTACCCTTTATCACCCTTACCTGCTGCACATCTTCCTCAGCTCAGCCCCTCTGTCTAGCCAGTTGGTACAGGTCCTTATCTCCCTCTTTAGTGTCAATCCTTTCATAAAACTCTCCATATGCCTTATCCTTAGCCTTTGCCACCTCTCTCTTTGCCATGCTCCTCATCTCATTATACTCCTGCCTACTTTCTTCATCTCTCTGACAATCCCACTTCTTCTTCGCCAGCCTTGTCCTCTGTATACTTTCCTGTACTTCCTTATTCCATCACCAGGTCTCTTTGTCCTCCTTCCCCTGTCCAGATGTCACACCAAGCACCTTTCTAGCTGTCTCCCTTACCATCTGTGCTGTACTCACCCAGCTATTTGGTAACTCTTCACTGCCCCTAATGCCTGTTTTAACTCTTCCCTGAACTCCACCTCACAATCATCCTTTTTCAACTTCAACCATTTGATCCTTGGCACTGCTTTCACATTTGTCTTCCTCTTCTTGATCACCAATGTCATCCTACAGACCACCATTCTATGCTGCCTAACTACACTTTCCCCTGTCACCACTTTACAGTCTCCAATCTCCTTCAGACTGGCCCTCCTGCATAGGACATAATCCACCTGTGTGCATCTTCCTCCACTCTTGTATGTCACCCTATGCTCCTCCCTCTTTTTAAAATATGTATTCACCACAGCCATGTCCATCCTTTTTGCAAAATCCACTACCATCTGACCTTCTGCATTCCTCTCCTTAACACCATACCTGCCCATCACTTCCTCATCCCCTCTGTTCCCTTCACCAACATGCCCAGTGAAATCCGCTCTAATCACCAGTCTCTCATTCTTGGGTACACTCACCACCACTTCATCCAACTCACTCTAAAATGTTTCTTTCTTATCCATTGCACACCCAACTTGCGGAGCATATGCACTAACAACATTCATCAGTACACCATCAATTTCCAGCTTCATAAACATTACTCTATCTGATACTCTTTTCACCTACAAAACACTCTTGGCATACTGTTCCTTCAGGATAACCCCTTCCCCATTTCTCCTCCCATTCACACTATGATAGAACAATTTGACCCTGCCTGCTATACACCTGGCCTTACTCCCCTTCCATCTGGTCTCTTGCACACACAATATATCAACTTTCCTCTTCTCCATCATATCAGCTATCTCTCTCCCTATGCCAGTCATACTGCCAACATTCAAAGTTCCTACCCTCACTACTACACTCCTAACCTTCCTCCTCTCTTTCTGCTTTCGGGCATGCCTTCCCCCACTTCTTCTCCTTCGGCCAACAGTAGCCCATTGTAATCCCATATTAAGTTACTGGTTTTAGTATTGTTCATTTCTGAAATCCTGTCTCTGCTTAATTTCCAACATCCTATAGATTCTTCTAGTCAACACTTCTCCACTTCCTTCTCTTCAACATTTACTGTTGAAAATGTTCAAAGGATTTCACAGGTACCGTCTCTCTGTGGTCTTTGTTACCAGATGTACAAGCAGCAGAAACAGTTTTGTCAGAATCAACTCTTTCTGCTGGTAGGATTGCATCTTTACTATTAAAGATCTAGGTTGCTTTCTTATAGCCAGGTTTGGAGCATACACACAATGTGCCCTTTCAACTAAGCACTCCTGCTGTGGAATACCAGTCCAATTGCTTATTTGTGCTTTCATAAAATGAATGCAGGCTGTTTCTTCCAGCTTCTCTGGTATTGCTGAAAATCTCATGTTTTCCCTACGTGCTCTGTCCTCTAATTCTATTGTGTTTTGAAAATCTGTTTAAAGCTTCTTCCATTTTTTCCAGCCTTTTGTTATTTGTGTTGAAATATTCCATCAGAGTTTTGTTTATTTTAACCAGGTCTGTGTGCAATTGTCTTATATCTTCCTGTAAGTTACTGGAAGTCATGTCTGGATGTTTCATTGCTTTTTGCTGAACAGCTGCAGAACTTTCCCCAGTCAGTGTTTCTTCCTCACTTTTTGTAGCTGATTTTTTCCATGTCTTCTGTATTTTTTTATTTCTGGCATCCAGGCAGTGCACTTACTAGCCAGTTACTGAAATTTACCCATACATACAAGTCTACTGGCCTTCTCTGATGAGTTTCTTTTTTCACACTAGGAAAACTAGAATTAAGATGTTACTCAATGAACAGACATCTTGGAACCTAATTAACCGTATTAATGTATCAGGAAATACAAATGCTTCTATTGCCCTACTCATAAAATCCCGACTTACTCTCTCTGTTAAGTGCTTTATCTGCATTAAGATCCACTAGCAACAGTGGTATATTCTTACATTCTGTTTCCTTCTGGATCATCACTATTCTATTAATGTTGTCAACTGTTTGCCTCCCCTCCAAAAATACATTGATCCACATCTATCAATTTTGGCATCATCTTTGTCATTCTTTTACCCATAAACATTTTATAATCATGGTTTAATATTGAAATGAGCCTATATGAAGCTGGATCTCATGGGTCTTTACTGTCTTTAGGTACTATAGACACCACAGCTTTTTTCCAGGATGTCGGTGCCGTCTATTCTTTTAAAATACTGTTAAACAAATCCTTCTAGATCTTTATCACTTTCCTTCCTCCTTGCTTCCAAACCTATACCAGAATACCACCTATTCCTGGAGACTTTCCTGCAGATTGGCTATGCATCACCATTTTTATCTTATCTCTTCCTATCTTAACTGTTAATAGTTGAGCCTCATCTGTCTCTAACATTGGCATTATAACTCTTTCATTAATATTTCCATTTGTGCATTTTCCTGATTTCCAACTTCTCTGCTTTACACAAATTGTGATGTCCGGTTAATACCCTCAATAACTGCCACCAATATGTGATATCTCCTACTATCCTGGGTCAATAACTAAGGAACTTCAATCCTCACTACTGACTCCAATGTGAGACCATCATTTAAACAGGAGTAATATTTCACAATTTCCCCTAACAGCACAACAGGAACATGTTCTATGACCTGGGACTGGACTGTATACTTCTGTCCACCCCTAATGTAACTCCTTATTACACACTCCAGAGCAATGTGTCCCAGTTTAAGACTTCTGATATACTCACTCTTAAATAAATTGAATCTCACATATCAAAACACTTCTGGGAAAGCCTGACACAGATTTACAGTTGTGTCCCTTCCCCAAAATTATATGGTAAAATGCTGCCACCAGTCAGAACATCTACATGCCATTTCAAAGGGGTGTCCAATTATTAAAATTACATATAAAAAGAAATGGTAGCATATGACCTAAAGCAGCAAGGATTTCGGAGTGGCCCAGGAATTATCAAATCCAGTATAAGCACTCTCAAATCACTAAAAAATACACTAGTTGACCAACCACAATGTAAGATAATGAAAATATTTAATAATGAGAAAAATTATTAAAAATCTAAAACAGTAATTTCAATAAACAAATAGAATTCAATCACAAGGAAAATTAAATTAATAGTGAAGGATAAAACTCCAACATTTAGCTATTAATTAGATATAATTTCCTACCTGACTAAAGAACACTGTCCCTGATCTAAACTAAATATTTCAACAAAGCAAAGGCAGGCTTACAGTTCTTGGTGAGTCCTTTGGGTGTCCACTGTTCAGTTCAATTGTGAACTAAAAATTACAAGCTCAACTAAACACAACTGAACTGTGAACTGAACTTAACTCAATTCAACTGTTCTAAATTGTTTAAACTGTCTTCATCAGGCTCTTTTATAAACTAGGTTAACTGTCTTAACTGTTCCAGTTCTTATTTTCATTTCACTTTTTGAAAATCAGCAAACAGCTGTTTACTAAAGTTCCTTCCTGTCTTTCAGTCTCTGACAGTAAACACAGAGCATCTTAACACATTCTGATGAAAAAAATTCACTGACTCGGCCGTTCAGGATTTTAACATGTCAATATTTCCATGTTGATTAAGACATGCTTGGCGAACATGTCTTTTGACACGGTAATATAGACCCACACTATCCAGTCCTTAAATTACTCTCTTTTTAACAGGTAAGTGGGGAAGCACCATTGTTATTGGATTAACATCAAAGTTCCCTTAAATGCACATGTTCCTGTGAAATGTAATTTCTGTTTAGCCTATCCCAGTTATTGTACCTTAGGGAATAATATGTAAATTCTCTCAGAATTCCTACTACTGAATTCACATCTTTTATACCAAATACTTTCATAAATGTCTTCAGAAATCTATCCTCTATTGTTATATTTTTCCCTTCAAGGTCCTCCAGCTACATCCTCATTGCCACAAATTAAATTCCTGTCCCCACCTAATAATCTAATAAATGTAATTCTCCCTGCTAAAAGTTGATTATTTCTCCCCAAATGTTTTTAAGCATCATAATAGCAGTTTTAGGTAGAATATAAACAGATGTCAGTGTAATTGTCATCCCTTGCCAGTAGCTTCTTACTACCACATATCTGCCATTATTATTTTTTTTCCTCTTCTATCACTATTGGAGATCCTCTAGCAATCAATGTAAATGTTCTTTTTCTTTGTCCTGAATAATCTGTTAAATATCCATCCTGAAATCCTTTCTTTGTCAACTTCACATGCTAAATTATTTCCAAATGTGCCTCTTTTAGCACTGCTATTTCCACTCTGCATTTGTTAATATAATTAATATAATTAAATAATCTTTCCTTTTTGTCTATACCTGTTGAGGCTGTTCATATTCCAAGATAATATGAAAAGTGTTGTCATTATGGTAAGAAGCCATTATTCCCACCTATTATTTATGGCAGCCTTTTTAAATTTCTGTTTCTAGCTTTTATGATACATGCATGCACTAATTTATGACAGGTTAATCCTTTATATATTTTTTTCTTATTATCAACAATGGAATCTATGCCACGATTTGCAACACTTTTTGTTTTAATATAAACCTTCAAACAAAAAAAAAAACAAGCACGTCCCCAGAACATGCCCATAGCCTGTTAACATAATGCAAACACACATAACTATGTACATCTTCAAATAATGAAGTTTAGCCTATAAATAGGAACATTTGTCCTAAACAGACAGCTGCTAACTCAAGAATTAATTAACCTTGAATTGAGATTAACCAAGCTAAGATGCAATATTATTGCCTGTGCCTCTACTTATACTAATTGGTGTCTGTTCTTTTTTATCTTTACTCCCCTCCCATATGTGAAAACACCTCACATGATTTCAGAAAACAATAAGTTTTAGCCTTGAAGAAGCAGGTGTTCTGACTTTTCATGTCTTATTATCAGCTTATGTACATGTAAATGTAAGAGAAAAATCCAGTCCTCTGCTGGACCCTAAAAGTCAAGCTAAAACACTTATTGCTAAAGGAAAACTTTTCACTATATTCAACATTCTCATGTTTACTTGTTTCCACATGAAATGTGTTATTAGATTAATGTAAGAATCTTAATCCAGACATCTACTCAGGGATGGCTCATGCTATAGGATTGCAGAACTGCAGCCCCTCCACCTGTAAAAAGAAAAATAATCGCGTCCCCCCACTGTAGAAAATGAAAATAAAAATTCACGAGAGTCTCAGAACTCACACATGCATGCTGAGTTCCTGACTGCTGTGTTAGGCAGTCCAGAACTCCACACATGCATGCGTGCTTAATTCCTGAACTCCAGACTGCTCAGTTAGGCAGTCCAAATAGGGAAGGAAGGGAACTCTGCCCTGCCAGCCCAGAGGTCTGTGCAGTCATGATCGCACAGACCAGAAGCACCACCCGCAGGCTGGAGGCTCCAGCCTACTCACATCGAAACCCAGAAGAGCCTGTGCAGGCTGTTATGGAGGTGATTGGGCTGCTACGGTGGAGGACTTAGCTTGCAGAGGACAGACTCAGGCAGGCCGCTACGGAGGTGTGTGTGTGTGTGTGTGTGTGTGTGTGTGTGTGTGTGTAATGCCCCAGTTGCTACATGGTGGTGGTTAGAGAATAAGGCTTGAACCCTGTACCTTGAGCCCAACTGGCAAGAGCCTGAATTCCCTACCCACCGCCATTTGTAAAACATTTGCAGATTTTTGTCTCATATTTGTTCTTTTCCTCATAAAATCTGTGTTTTTTGTATTTTTGTTACTTAACACAGCCAGCAGTGCAGTGGTGCAGTGATAGCATTGTTGCCTGACAGCTACAGGTTTTCTGGTTTGATTCTTGGCTGGGGGTGCCTTCTGTGTGGAGTCTGCATGTCCTCCCTGTGTTTGTGTGGGTTTGCTCTGGTGTCCTCAATGGATATTTGTCCCGATTTTTTGGACTGTATTCCCTCATTATTGGCTTTGTCCAGGTTTTTTGTGCCAAGGTTGAGAGCTATGGTGATAACTGAATATGTTTGGGGGCTGTATTCCCCCATTATTGGCTTTGTTCAGGTGTTTTGTGCTAATGTTGACAGCTATGGTGGGAACTGAATTCACTAAATGGTAGCCATTTAAGTTTCAGTCTTCCTTTCTTTCATAAAACAGATGATTTGGCATAGTGGTATGTTGCTCTGACTGTTTTGCACAGGGTCCTGGGTTCAATACTTGGCAGTGAAATGTATGGTAGTAGCACAGCATTTTATTCTAACAACTTTCCAACATTATACAAGCAATGTTTAAAATGTGTCCCTGTTTTTTGATCATTTGCCCCCTTCCCAAATTTTGGATTTTTTTCCATATTTCTTGTGCTGCAAAGTTCAGAGATGCAGCTGAGTGTCAAGTAGATTTTACAAGAAGCTGAGAGCTGCAGGGGAACAAAAGTTTAGTGCTGCTTATGCAGAATCTGGTTGTGTTAATAGCACAATAGGTAGTGCACTTCCTTTTGATGCAGAAGGCTGTGGGTTCTACTCCCACAGTAGGTAGATGCATTGCTGATAATGTACTGTATTGTAAAGGGGTGGATGCTGCAGGCCTTTATGGTGAAGATACCAAGTAACTATGAACCTATCAGTTTGCCATCCATTCCCTACTGCAATATTACTAACTTATCATTTTTTTAATGCAACTTAGGCAATTTATTCATCAAGGGCAACAGGCACTTTATTTGTAGATGAAACAATGAAATATAAAGTTGTTTGCTAGCAGCAACCTCTTTATTAGTTACAGATTTCTTTAATGTGGAATTATTTAGATGACTTTTACTTCTTCAGAGATTGTGCATATTTACTGATACTGGTGGACTGTAGAAGTTTGAGTAGACTTTTGGCAGTTTTGTCGTTATTGGTGCATGGATTTTGTTTCATTGTTTACTGGAAAAATGTTCAAAACAAATTTCAAATGCCCTCTAACAAATGTATTATATTGTACAAGGAATATAATTTAATACAATCAGGAAGGTGTATCAATGACCACGTGTATGTTTCATGTCCAAGGGGCCTATGATTTGAAAACAGCCCAAAGTTAATTTTTATTTGCCACTGGCAAAATGTATTTTCTTTGAATGTGGGTTTCAATGCTGTTTCAATGAATGTGAGGTTCAAGGGCAGAGAAGTTTTAATGCTAAGTCTGTTTTCGTTGTGAGATTGCATTGCTTTATTTAGCAGATGTCTTAGTGTTTGTGTTGTAAAATGCAAAATAAAACTTTCAAATGAAGTCCAAATCATCGTAGAAGTAAAGCACGTTAGTGTTTATGGTAAATGGGGTTATATAGCCAAGTAATGGTTCATTGGAGTAGCTGCAGGGGGGAGGTTCCATTCGACCATGATTTTGTGAGGGGGTAGAGCGGCAAACTCAAAGACAGCCCCGGCTGAACTATACCTCTCAGATTTTCACAGAATGAATACATTTTTGCTTCTTATTTTTGGTTTGTTCCTCATAAAATGTGTGGTTTTCTGGCAAATAATTTAGGAATTAAGTCACTAAACAATGATAGACACTGAGTTTCAGACTTCATAACCTTCAGAAAAATGCATGCTAAAGCAAGACCTGTTATTCTATCAATTGTCTCAGTTTATACAACAATTTATAGTACTGTTTATATGTTCCCCCCAGTATATTTGGCCTTGTCCAGATTTCCTGCATTAACGAGAGGTACGTGCAAATAAATTGCTTTATAGAATTAGGCATATCCAAACCTCTCAACTGTCCCCGATTTTGGCTCAAAATGTTTCTCTTCCCCTAATAATCCTACCACAAAATGGTAATTTTAGAAGAAAATGTGGAGAGCTTACAATTAAGAAATAACTGTAATAATCAGAGTTATAGATTACTTTTATTTCAAAAATGCATGTAGATTCTTTTATTTTGTCAGCTGCTCAAGTATGCAGTAATAATATTAAAAAAGTGTCCCTTCTTTGACAGGTTCCCAGCTGTATTGTGTGGCTATTTTATATTTTTGCATCACATTTTGGTCCATTTTTCATAAAATTGTGTTTTTTTGGCAAATTAGTGGCAAAAGGACCTGTACCGATTGGCTAGACAGAGGGACAGAGCTGGGAAAGATGTGCAGCAAGTAAGGGTGATAAAGGATAGTGAGGGAAAGGTACTCACAAGAGAGGAGAGTGTGTTGAGTAGATGGAAAGAGTATTTTGAGAGGCTGATGAATGAAGAGAATGAGAGAGAGAGAAGGTTGGATGATGTGGGGATAGTGAATCAGGAAGTGAAACAGATTAGCAAGGAGGAAGTAAGGACAGCTATGAAGAGGATGAAGAATGGAAAGGCTGTTGGCCCAGATGACATACCAATGAAAGCATGGAGGTGCTTAGGAGAAATTGCAGTGGAATTTTTAACTAGATTGTTTAATGACATTTTGGAAAGTCAGAGGATTCCTGAGGAGTGGAGAAAAAGTGTTTTGGTACCTATCTTTAAGAATAAGGGTGATGTGCAGAGCTGCAGTGACTTCAGAGGGATAAAATTGATCAGTCACAGCTTGAAGTTATGGGAAAGAGTAGTAGAAGCTAGATTAAGAAGGGAGGTGATGATTAGTGATCAGAAGTATGGTTTCATGCCAGGAAAGAGCACTACAGATGCAATGTTTGCTCTGAGAGTGTTATTGGAGAAATACAGAGAAGGTCAGAAGGAGTTGCATTGTGTCTTTGTAGACTTGGAGAAAGCATATGACAGGGTGCCTATAGAAGAGTTGTGGTATTGTATGAGGAAGTCAGGAGTGGCAGAGAAGTATGTAAGAGTGGTACAGGATATGTACAAGGGTAGTGTGACAGTAGTGAGGACTGCAGTGGGAGTGACAGATCAGTTTAAGGTGGAGGTAGGATTACATCAAGGATCAGCTCTGAGTCCTTTCTTATTTGCAGTGGTGATGGACAGGTTGACAGATGAGATCAGACAGGAGGCCCCGTGGACTATGATATTTGCAGATGACATTGTGATCTGTAGTGAGAGTAGGAATCAGGTTGAGGAGACTCTGAAGAGGTGGAGATATGCTCTAAAGAGCAGAGGAATGAAGGTCAGCAGGGCTAAGACAGAATATATGTGTGTAAATGAGAGGGAGGGTAGAGGAATGGTGAGGATGCAGGAAGTAGAGTTGGTAAAGGTGGACAAGTTTAAGTACTTGGGATCAACAGTTCAGAGTAATGATGAATGTGGAAGAGAGGTAAAGAAGAGAGTACAGGCAGGGTGGAATGGGTGGAGAAGAGTGTCAGGAGTGATTTGTGACAGACGGGTACCAGTAAGAGTGAAAGGGAAGGTCTACAAGAGGGTAGTGAGACCAGCTATGTTATATGGGTTGGAGACAGTGGCATTGACAAAAAGGCAGGAGTCAGAGCTGGATGTGGCAGAGTTAAAGATGTTAAGATTTGCACTGGGTGTAACTAGGATGGATAGGATTAGGAATCAGTATATTAGAGGGTCAGCTTGTGTTGGACAGTTTGGAGACAAAGCAAGAGAGACAAGATTGCGTTGGTTTGGAGGTGCTGAGGAGGGATGATGGGTATATTGTGAAAAAGATGCTAAGGATGGAGCTGCCAGGTAAGAGGAAAAGAGGAAGGCCTAAGATAAGGTTTATGGATGTGGTGAGAGAGGACATGCAGGTGGTTGGTGTGACACAGCAAGATGCAGAGGACAGGAAGAAATGAAAAGAGATGAACAGATTTTTGTACCTTTCAGAAAATTCATACTAATGCAAGACCTACTATTCTATTATTTTTCTAAGTTTATAAGAGCAATATTTAAAAAACGTCATAATTTTTGGGCCTATGTCCCACTTCTATTCATGGCTCTGTCCATATTTCTTGTTCTGAGGTTGAGAGGTATGTCAAATGTGTCAGAGCCATCACAGTCAGCCAGAGACATTTCAAATTGTGACATACTTGTTGCACCTCACTCCCCCATGTAGCGACTCTGGATGTTTCCAAGCAAGGCAAGGAGCAGTTATGCAGTGTAAATGTGTTGAGTATCCCCCCAGCCAAGGTAGACACAAGTGCTACTTTTATTCTGTCCTTGATTTTGAAGAATGTTCTGGTTTCTGTCATATTTTATACTGTTGATTTATGCTTATTACTCAGAAAGTAAGTAGCAATGATTTAATGACTATCAGGTAAGTTTGTCTGAGATTGTAAGATGCAAGTAAGCTTTAATAAGCATATTGTTAAAGAACTGCCAACATTAAAAGCCTTTCTGTTGTTGCCATGCAAAGTATACTTACATAACTAGATAATGTATAAGCCTTGTGTATTGAAATGCATATGACAGTATTTATAATAAAGGACAGGATTACATTATTTTAAGAAGCTCATTACATTTGTTGGAGACTTGCAGTCATCTTTGCAGGCTTTACCTGTAAACCAAACAGAATGCCAATCTATCATGTGTGGTCCATTACCTGTACACTAATCCTTTAAGCAATGTTTCTTGAGCTTGTTTCTTGTTTGCTTTTCATTTTTTACTTTGATCATGTTTTCCCCATGAAACAAGTAGATAGTTGTCAGGCAGCAGGTCTTTTTTGGATAAGAAACATTTTTACAAGTGGGGTATCACAGAGATTGCTACATTCAGCATGTTACTTGGTACTTTAATAAAGCTGAATATCAATTATAATTAGAACTGCAGTGCAAGGAGAAGTGGTTTGAGTTGACTGCTGCTTGTTTTTCTTGTACTCGATTTTGACTGGCATTCCAGTAATGTATTTAAAAAGTAATTTCTTTTTTCATGTCTCACAACCTTTTTGTTTCCATCTAGCTATTAAATAAGCTGTCATGCAGCCAATGCATTGAAATATTTTTTTTCTTCTACACTTCATTTTGTCTTGATTGGACTCTCATAATGATGGTTTGGCACCCAGGGCAGCATATTTAATTAAAGTTACAGTTTTTGTGGTTTTGAGCATAACCACTCCACTTTCTAGTTGGCCACTCCCCTTCCCATTGACCCCACCCATCCACCTGTCTCCTGCAGCCCCCCTTTGATTTGAAGTAACCAGCCACCAACATATCAGCTCTGCATATATTATGATCTGTGGACTTTTGCACCCCATCCCCATCCTCAACAATCCAAGATTACAAACTATTTGTGAAACGTTTCATAGAAATACTGTTAAGAACATAAATTATTTTACTTACAGTTACCCTTTTCCTTCATCTTCCTTTCCCCTCAGTGGCCTTCCAAACATAAATGACATAAAATGAAGCAAATGTTTTTCAGTTTTCCACAAGTTTAACAAAGTCAACAAAAGTCAATTCATTTCATTTTAGTTATACAGTGTATGTTCCAAATACGACTGATGATTTGCAGTCTCACATATATTCACTAATTTCCATGTTGCAGGTCTTCTTCCTGATCATCTTCATTTCCCAGATACACATTCTGGTTCAATCCCAAGGTACTCCAAATACTTCTGATCAACTCCTATACTTTTCTCTGTCTCTCAAGCTATGTATCTCTGTGCTTTATTATCAGAAGAATGAGTTGTAGAGTCCCCTACTGCCTGATGGTTCACTTTTTGTTGGACAGACTTTTGTATTTCTTCCTTAGTCTGTTTTGCATCAAAAATGACTTTGATGTTGTTTATTCCTTATTCAGTAAAGTGAATTTTTTTTGTTTTTTCTTATTTTTTCAAGCCTTTGTACATATTGTATATAGTTAAACGTTTAATTTTGAGTCTATCATTTATTAAGTTTTAAGTATGTATTATTAATTATATTATCAAAAATAAAAATCATTTGAGTAAAAAAAAATTACTTTAATCATCCAGAAAAAATATTCTTAAGACAGTTGGATACAGCAGCTTGCATTTTACACTTGCCTCTCGGTATTTCCTGATTAATGAAATACATTTGTTTCTCTTCTGTCTGGTGTACATTGATTAATCATTTCCTACAAACACTCTTTTGTCTCCAACTTTTATTACTATGTCCTTCTAAAACGGGTTTGTCAGAATCAACTCTTTCTGCTGGTAGGTTGAATTTTTACTAATACAGGTCTTGTCTGTTTTCTTGGGGCCAGATTTGGTGAATACACATCATATGTCCTTTCAATTAACAGCTCCTGCAGTGGAATACCAGTCCAATTGCTTATATGGGCCTTCACAAAAGTAATACAGTCTGTTCCTTCTAGTTTCTCTGTTACAGCAGAAAATCTCAGATTTTCCTGCATGCTCTGACCTCTAATTCTACCATTATGTAAAACATCTCTTCTTGAGTAGTCTCATGCTCAGCCAGATTTTTCTTTAATTTGACCTCTGATTTTTGCAGTTTTATCAGCTTATCTATATATCTGTTTAAAGCTTCTTCCATTTTACCAGCCTTATGTTATTTGAGTGTGTCATTTATTTTAATAAGCTTTGAGCACATTGACTTATTTTTTCCTCTAGATTATGGAAAGCCATGTCTTGCACCAAAGCTGGAGAACTTGAACTGCTTTTACTAGTTGATTTTTTTTTCTTCACTGGCATCCAGACAATGTACCTACTAGGCAGTAACTGAATTTACTAAAAGAAATCCTGGCCATTGTAGTTAAGCCATTGATCAGTATGCAGCCATCTTGTTATAGCTAATATTGTCCAAAAATGAGTATCCATTAACTTTTACTCCTGCTGGTATTGGAATAATGCATAAAAGCATATAAACATATATTGTAAGCTTAAAATTGTCCATAATGCTTGATCAAATGCCTCTATTTGCTCCCAATAATTTCTAATGTTTGGGAACATATTTTGTAGAATGTAAAATCTGCATGAACATTTTCTTTACATCTTCAAGATACAAAACTGCTTTTATTATTTTATTTTTATGACTCTAGTTTTTGTGATCCTAGTTAGTTTAGATAAGAGTATAAAATGGTCTATTTAAAATGTCCATGTATATTTTCTCCACAATAATAAGATTATAGTACACTTCCTAGATCTTAACATTATTATTTTCTTTTAAAATGAATTACATTTCCCCATTTTTTAAGTATTTGTTTCCAATAGCTATCTACTGAATATGAATCATGTTCTCTTATTACTTAATATAGGTTAGATAATATAGATTTATTATTACTGACTGTATATTTCATTTATGTGCTCTAATAATTCTGGGTATTCTTTTAAGGTGGACACTGAAAACTTTTGGGTTCCTTTGAATATGTATTGCCTTATGACTTTAATAGTTAACCAACTTTTCTTTGATATATTATATTCCTCTATAATTTTCTCAGTTGTTTATACATACGTTTATATCAAATAAAAGATTGGACTTATTTTCTCTCAAATATAACATTGTTTTCATTTCCTGTTTTTTTAATGTTAACTTCTGTTATTTTTTATAGTTTATATTATGGTCATTCCTAAATAATTTCTTTTTCATCAATATCTATAATGTAGTTTTCTTTGAAAACTTTTGTATAGTTTACTTTTGGATTTACAATTATATATATTGTTTTATTACTATTAAATTTCAGTCCAGAAATATCAGTAAAATGTTCAATTTTATTATGTGCTTCTTTAAAGGATCTATAGTGGTAATTGTTAATAAAAAAAATTGTGAAGAGCAGTATATTTGATGTGCATTGACTGTATATATTAAAATGGGTCTATGTCATTGAACAGCCACATTGTCAAATGGCATCTTGTTGACAATGCAGGCATTTGAACCATTCTGACTGAGATCATGTCATGGTAATACAGATCAGAAAATTTGCCCTTTTTCCCACTAATCTCACAGTTGGTATATATAATTAGCGGGGGTGTAGGGTCTGACTGCCTGCATTGTTGATGACAGGCCATTCAACAATGTGGCAATTCGATGGTATGACACAGACCCTCTTAAAACACATTATATCTGTATTACTTCTTATAATACTAGGTGATGGTTCCATAGCTAAAGAGAAAATATAGGAAACAGTGGGCATCCTTGTCTAGTGCTACTTTTAATGTTTATTACTTCTGAAAGATAAAGGCCTAATATAACATAGGCTTTATCATTACAGAGTTGCAATAATTTTATAAATGTTTGGGGAAAGTTAATTTTTTAATAGTATAAATAATCCCAGTTTATGATATCAAAATCTTTTTCTCTGTCTGAACTAAAAATTGGCATCTTTTTATTCTTATTTTTTACATAATCCATTATTGTTATTACTCTTCTGGGTTTATCTATTGACAATGAATCCTACTTGATCTTCATGCATCAAGTGTGAGATTTTATTTCCTGTTCTATCAATCTGCATAGAAATATGCATCTTATAATCCACATTTTAACAGTGTGATTGGACAATAATAGACAGTTAATAGGATTATCTGCTTTTAATACTGGTGTTATTATGGAATATCTCCAGGATCTTGGAATATCACTTTTAGCTTGCACATTGGTGTATACATTTGTTATTAACTGTACACCTTTTGCTGGAAATAACTCTTAAACTTTCAGAATGAATTCAGCCCGTGCAGCTTTATTCTCTTTTTTATTATTAGATCCATAACTTCTGCTCCAGTTAGCTGCTGTCTTAATAGGTCTTCTGTATATTATTATTGTCCAAAAAGGACTGCATTTGTTCATTTTCTAGCTGCATTTTATTCATTTAATTGTTTTTTTCATGATATTTTCTAAATTCTTTAAGTACATTTTCTCTGTCTTTTTTATTTCTGTTTCTCTCAAAACACTTAATAGTACTAATCTGGTTACATTTATTTAAAATGTTTTACTTATTGGCCAATTTGTATAATTGTCTGGGGTTAATATTATGTAATGTAAACTTTCATTTCTCCAGTATTATTTCCTTGTTATACTCAAGTATTTATTTATACTTGTTATTACGGATTTTACTAATTCAAAAAATGTTGGCAATATCTATTTGTTGTTGTTTTATGTTTTCAATTCATTGTCCCAGTCTTTGATTTATTTTGTATCCAATGTGTCATTTTCCCATACATATATATCATTTTAAAGAATCCCAGAGTGTGTTTCTTCTAACAACTTCCTTGTCATTAAATTCAAAAATGTGTTTAGTCCTTCTGAGAATCAATGTTTAAATTCTTCAATTTTAGTCATGTATGCTGGCATGCTATACCATATTGGTAGTTTATTATTATTATTTACTGTTAATGTAAATGCTACAGAACTGTGATCTGATATGCCCCATACCTATGTTATTATTCTAAAGTTACTAACCTTCTCGTTTAGTTCCATCAATATAAATGTAGAGCATGGTGATTACTTTGCAATATAGTGAAAAAAACAAACAGTTAAGTACTTCTATAGTGCGAGATCTGATCTTAGCAATTGTTAAGCACCTCTGCTTCAGTTAAGATCAGGTATTGTGCTAGACAGTTAAATCTGCCAGTACTGGCCAGCAAATTCCAGCAGAAGAATTAAAAAGAGATTTGTGTCTGCCTGATCTGTACCAGTAATCTATCCCTGACTTTCTGTAACATAAGATAATGTGTTACACTATCTTTCTCACAGCACTCACTAAGTGTTTTATGGCTTTGAAAGCTGGCAAAATAATTTGCATTTTCTTCTTCTTCTTCTTCTATAACAAATAGTGCATACAGAAGATAAAGCTCTATGCACTACAAAGAATTATGATTCCGTCTTTGATCATAACTCTTTATTGTGTGTGTGTTCCTGACATGGATGCCAAGATTCATGAGAGGTGAATTTCTTGGCATCTATGTCTCAAAAACATAATAGGCCAGTTATGATTGGTGACCCGATCACAATCCTCTGTATTATACCCACTATAATCTGAATACCAAAGACGTATGAATAATTAGTGAACTTTAAAGACTTTTCTTGTTTTCTTCTATTCAAATCTATTAATTTGACTGATTCTATCCATTTTTAACTTTAGCTGTAGCAGAGATTTTAGGAGATTTAATTGCACCAGTGTCATCCTTACTTAGTACACAACCAAAATCTACTCCCTAAATTATACTTCTTTTCAGTAAAATTTCCATATATTTTCTTACGTATTTAGCACCAAGACAAGGTTCCCAATAAGCATTTGCTAGTGTATATATATTCTATTTTGTATTCTAGAGTGATTGTGGAAAACATTCCACTTGTATCACTTTAAGTAAATTTGACTCTTGACATTATTCATTTTTTTCCACTGATTTAATGCATCTTGTTGACTGGATTTATAATAAGATCCAGTCAAAGTTTCATATTGGTCTATAGTGAATCTATCGCTATATTTTTCAGTTATGTGTTTTTTACATAACTGCAACATGATTTTGTTTGTAGGTATTTACACACACACAACGGGCTAAATTCAAAAAGTTTGCAGCATTGCACTAAATGAGTTTGTTCAATGGTCAGCCACACACAGAGTGTGCGTGATTCAGAAAACCAAGCTACATGGTGTGTCTAGCTCAAATAACATGGTCAGTCAAGGGGCATGCTTATGACTGTATAATGATGTCCCATGTATGTTAATGAGGCAAAAGAAGATAGCAGAGTGATTCTGAAACTTTTAAATATTATGCAATGGAGCCGGGCCCACTGTATATTGGACCTCAACCAAATGCACATATTCAGACTGAGTAACTCTCTGAGCAATGCTAGGAATTGCTGCAGTAATTGTAAATGTGTATCAGTGAGAGGTTCTGTTTGTCTCTGCTATGCACAATGGTGCACAATATAACCCACGGAGATGCAGGGTCTTCTGACTGGACTTAATGTCTCGTAGCATCCATGCCACCTACATTGTCGACCACTGCCATGTTGAATGGAACACCACACAAGAAATTGTACTTTAATGAGGGTGCAGGTTACCCAGACAGTTGTCACTGACTCCAACATCCAGAGATAATGGGCACTGTTAAAATATGCACCACAAAACACCTTAGGAAAGCAAAGCTCACAGGACTTGAGTTCAATCACTCACATTATATTAAAATTAAAATTAAACTAGACAATCATAAAATCAGCCAGTTGTTAGCCTATCATTTTGTTCTATAACCATAAACTTAAAATGGTGGACCACAGGCGAAAGCGCTTTAAATTCTCAACTTAAACTCAACTTTTTTTTGTGTTGACTTCTGGGTACTTCTGTGTGTGTGTATGCCTTGAATCTGATAATATTATTACCTTAGGAAAGCAAAACAGACTTTTAATCCAATTAACGTTCTCCTTATATTCCACAATACATTTTCGTCCGCAAATCACAGACTTCATCAGATACCATTTACATTTAAATCGAGCCTTTTTATACCCTTCACATAGTCCCTAAACCAATCATGACAGTCATTTAATTAACAAATCTAAAGCAAATTAATTAAATAAAATACAACACTTATCAACCCTTTTAAAATTAGAAAAAGTGTTTTTGCACTATAGCTAATAAATGACCTTAAAAATGCCATATTTAATAATTTTTTAATAAATTTTAAAACCATTTATTCAACTACTAGCCATGTAATAAAACTAAATGAAAATGTTATCATTCAAAGAGTCCAAACGCTCCCTCTAGTGGCAATGTAAAGTTTTTAAATTAAAAACATGTCAGTAGTATAAAGTGCACTGAAAAGCCTTTTTACATTGAACAATACCATACAAATATCAGCCATAAATAATTAAAATGTTTTTTAAAAATAAATGTTTTTATTAAACCCAAGAAAGTAACTTAACCTAAAAATGTATGTCTTGGACCTTATAATTTAGTCACCCTTAATTTTGAAAGGGGAGCTATACTAATATTTCCATTGAGGCCAGGGGGGTAATGGCTCCAAGACTGATTTGCTGATTTGCCAGTATAGCACTCTATACTCCAGCCTTGTTTCCCAAGGCCCCCCCCCTCATGTCCACAGGAACGTTTTCAATTACAAAAAAGGAAAATCTAGCACCTGCACAATTTTTTTATGTTTAAACAGTGCATTTTTATAATTCTGGGTGCTGATGTCATAGTAGTGCTCGTAAATCCGTCTTTTTAGTTTTCGCTCATTTTTTTCCAATGTAAAATGCCCCACATTTCCACATGTGGCTAAATATATCACCCCCATTATGTTACAACTGTAAAAAGTGTCAGCCGCAAGTTCTCTATCCCTACTTGGAATACTAATTCTCTCCTGATTTGTGATATAACAACATTGTCAGCACACACCACATTTATAAGTCCTCTTTCTTTTCATTCTATTAACAGCCCCAGCCTTATTAGTGTGTTCCAAACACTCCTTAATATTATAACCTTTCCTATAAGTAATGTGAAGTGAACCAGGTTTAAGGGCAGTCAAATCTGTCAGTTCAATAAATTTCTCCCATTCCTTGTTAATGATGTCCCTAGCTAGTAGTTGAAGGGTTATTGGTATTTATTGGCACTATTTACACCTCTTATTCTTTTTTATTTTTACTGACTCCAACATATGTGACCGGTATGAATGTTTTGTGAGTGGTGATTTCCCACACGGCCAACTTTTTGGTGACTCCAGATATGCTTGGCTAATGACCTCTATCAGAAATCCACAAAACCAAATAGACTTGGGTATAACAATGCATAATCAGAAAACAGAAACATTACTAAGCATGTCTTTGGGGATGAGGAAGGTATGCTTCCACTGTCTGGACTCAACCGGCTGTGCCCTGCAGTATGACCCTGCCAGATGAGAAAAAACACTATCTGTGTGTGCGGTATACTTACGAAAAAGTTACATCAGGGATGGTACTTGCAGGGCCAGCAGTGCCCAGCATAAGAGGGAGCAGAGTCTGACTGTGATGAGTAGAGAAGAAGTCAGCAGTGCAGGATGATCATGCCAAGTAGAGATTGGCACAGTGTGCCAGGGCACTAGCAAAGAGGCAGTGGATTGCACATAGCTTCACATCACAGTATACAAGAGTTAAGCAGGTGCACTACAGTAGAAATGTTGCATGCAAAACCATCAGCAAACTGTACCTATTCATACATAGGCTGGCCATGCTGTGCATCAGACATAGACAATAAGAGCAACAGTGTATGAAGGGCAGATCACAGTTATCGTCATTTGCCCAGGTGGAGTGCATGTCTTTCACAGGGAGGTAAGGAGTGTGAGTGCTGATTAGTACAAAAGTAAAAAGTGCTTTTATGTGAAATGTCAGTGCAGGTGGGGATTTAATGTGGAAAAGGACCAGGGTCAGTGGTGGTGTGTGACATGCTGAGGGCTGAAGTGTTGTCTGCAAGGACACAGCCTCAGTAGGGTTTTCAGCACTGTGGTTTTGTCTACTGGACAGGCCCAGGGTATGCATGGCAGAGTATTCAGCATCCACTGCATGCCCCCACCCATGACAGCTTGCTTTGCCAGGAGTTGCACTGAATGTATTATGTCCCTGGCTAGATGTTTGTGTACTGTTTGACCTTCAGTGATGTGTGCTTGCAGATGTGTGAGCACAATGAAGACCACAACTATGGGGGCAGCCTCTCTTGGGAGTAAATACCTCCACAGTAGATGTTGCTATGCAAATGTCAGCAATGCTGAAGAAGGATCTCTTTCATCCATGGCCATGTTGGCTAACATCTGTAGATGTAGTAGAGGAAAGTCTTTGCAGATGGCTCCTTGCCTCTGGCAGGTTAGCCAGAGAAGACATTGCATGTTCTATTGTGTGATTCAGTCTATCCAAGGAATCACAAATATAGAACATGCACTCCCAAAGGTCATAATGCAGACCCTAGATCATCCTTGCTTTCTCCACCATAGCTGTGGTGGAACTAGCCGAGCCACCATAATGTCCCTGCACATACATTGTTGGGTTGTGGCCACTAACACACCAACCTCAGGGGGTGGGTGATAACCATGTCTCCAGTAAGCACCATTGCCAAACCCCTCTGGGGACATCTCTAGCCATAAGTGATACAGGCAGATGCACACATCTGTCTACTGGGGGTGAGCAAACATATTATCTCCATCAAACTGTCATAGGTATCTCTCTCTAACACCTGACATACAGGCTGGGTCCATGGTCTGTGTTGAGGAAGCAGTGGTTACAGTTCCAGTGTCCAACTCATACTCTGTACCCCCTGATTGTGCCAGCGTATTCCCACTATCATTATTAGAGGCTGCAGATCCTGCGACATCCGGCAGAGTCAATTGCACAGTGCTGATGCTGAATAAAGAATCTCATATGAATACACCAATGCACACAATATTTTTATTTATTTATATTTGTTTACTGGGGTAGTGTACTGATCTCAATGGACCATTTATAGGTACAACCCAGTTGAATAGGATCACAAAAGAAATGAATAAAAAATATTTCAGATCCAAGGATATGCTAAAAAATGTACATATTTACAGATGCAAGAATACCTAGTGCAAGTATGACCAAGCACCACAACTATACATGCAACTGAAATTTTTATAACTATAAACATGATAAAAACTATTACCATTTGACCATACCTAGTGCAAGTGGATATGGCTGTTGAATCCCAGATGTACCTGTATGCCATAAGTCACACAGATTTAATTAACTTTCAGACTGACTAAGGGATACAGAAGACTTAGAGGTACTGATAGAGTGAAATGGGACTACATACTTGGAGCATCTGTAGTGGATACCAATTGCAGCCTGTTCAGCTGTGCCCCAACCTCCTGCACCAAACTGTGGGACTCAGTGGAGGTGGTACTCCCTTTCAGAGAGGCCATGAACCCCTCTGTCTCCATAAGAGGTGGTACACTTGATGCCCATCACTTATTGTCCAATATTCCCATGCCATTACTTCTGCTCTGTGGGTGGTAACATGGATCATATCAGTACCCCTACAGTGCACCATTTCATACCAGTGATCATGCCCACCATCCACATTCATACTGATGACAGTCTCAACCCAGGTGTGCTCACAGTAGGGCTGGTCAACTGCATGCACATCAAAGATCTGTCAGCCATGGTAACAGAGTGCCTGGAGTACCACCCCATTCTCTCTATCAGAAAATTTGGTTTACACGTGGGTGTTGATATCCCAGCAGATGTATTAGTCTTTTTATGTTTACCCTGTTTTGCAGGCATTGCTCTGTTGGTATGGAAAACAGTGAGATTACCAGCACTGCTCTTGTATGGCCCTTAAAATACTAGTACTACTACTATCCTCCTTGGCCATATAATATGCTGTACTTGTGCCTGACAGATATCTCTGTCCACACTCTTTAAGTAAATGTGAGGCATCTAGGTTTGCTGAGCATGTATACCCCAGAAACAAACATAGAATTGCACCTGACCAAGTACATATAACTGTTACTATTACTGTTATAATTAGCTTGGCTAATGATATGTATAATGCATACCACACTAAAACTGCATTGAACAGTATCCAATTATGAGCTAAGGGGCGTGTCTCCCATCCAGCTTAACAACCCTACAGACCACTAGTTGTGGTACCCATGCAATCTACCCCTTAATACACTTTGACCAACACATCCAAAAGTACTTACAACCTTAACACCCCTGATGTTGAATAGTTAAAAGCATCCATGGCAGAAATTAATGAATTTGTAAGAAGTAATATTTACCTTATACAAGCAGATATAATAGGCTGAAGAAATTTTCAAAAATCATCCTTAACACAAAAATGCCAAAGAAGCTGAAAAGTAATGTGTACAAAACAGTGGTGTGACCAGCACTACAGTATGGTACAGAAACCTGGGCAGTAAAGGCAGAGCAGGTGAGGAAGCTAGAGGTGATGGAGATGCAGTGCTTGAGATGGGTGGTAGGGTACACACTATGGGACAGACAAAGAAATGAGAACACAGGGGCAGAAGACAAGGTAGCTCCAATTGCAGAAAAGGCCAAAGAGAACTGATTACAGTGGTTCAGGCACATGTGCAGGAAAACAGAAGATAATCTGGTGAAGATTTGGGACACACAGGAAGAAGGAAATGGGAAACAAGGGCATTCAACAAAGAGGTGGCTGGATTATGTGAGAGAAGACCTGCAACAGTCAGGCATGAGTGTCGAAGAAGGTAAGAGAGTGGCAATGAATAAGGAAAGATGGCAACACGTGACATGACACCCCATCCCCATGTAGGAAATGGGAAAAAGGGATAGGGAGTGATGATGATGACCCTTGACAGGAATGAAACTGCAGCAGTAGTGTTTTCTTCAATAGTCCGATAAGGCTTGGTGCTTCTCATTGAACTTATATCATATAGATTCACCTGTCTGGGCTTGGTGATTACGCTAATTAGGGCTCAGCTCATTACTGTTTCTAAATTGCTCAGTTTGTGTGATTAGTACAGCCGCAAAACATTGTGCAGAATTCTATTTGATGCTGTGCATATGCCTGGGTCCCAGAGGGCAGAACTGCTCACACATGGTTAACCTATGCTTTTTGGGGGGAGATGAAGTGCCATTCCATATTTAACCATCTGGACATGGAGCCACTGTAGCATATACTGGCATTGTAGACAGCAACATTTTACACCCTTAAGCTGCCATTTTGAACCATAATAATACAGCACCTATATTATCCTAGCCAGTCATTCTCTGCACAAATGAAATGCCCATCAATGCCCATTACAGCATGGCAAATGGGACACAAGAGACCTGACTTGGATGCCAGTTCCCTGCCATTTTTCCCTGAGATTCTTCAAGGTGACAGTTTGTGGTTGGAGAAGGAGAGAGTAGTGCTCCTTTTACAGAGCAGAGGTAGGAGTAGGAGGAGACAGATATTTCTTTACCTCCTCCATAAGGATTACACCTGGAGGCTAATGTGGGAGGGCTATCAATGGCCTCAGTAAAAGACTGAAGCCTAAAATAGTTTAGCCTAAGCTGCCCTCCATATAACTGGCATCATACACAGAGGCCTTGGCTGATGGCAGGATGAAGTCAAACAACAGACATCACCTATGTACTGCAAGTATAATATATGTTAAGTGTCCATTTACAGTAGTACTGCATACTATTCACAAATATGGCATAGTACTTTGTTTATGACTGTAGGACCTGAAAATGTCAACGTGAATAGGCAGCTGCACGAGTGAAAATTGGAGAGCCTAAGAGAGCATCAGGGTGAGTATACCTGCTTCCTAATGTCTTGTCTACAGTAGTAGGGATTCAATCAAAATTGTATAACCTTCTTACAAATATGCCACTTCTGTCATTATTGCTCAAAGGAAGCATATTAATATTCAGTGTTATGTTTGTACATGCATCCTCTTGTATGTGTGGACAATTGGGTGAAACTATTAAGGATCTTTTCTCACAATGGGAGGATGTCTGTGGATTCAGTCCCCCCCCCACACACACACCCACATGCATACAAACAGTTGTGTTACCATGAAAAATATTTTGTTTATTTTTCTGTCTAATTAGAATAACTGCAGCATTACATGAGACAAATATGTAAGGTCATCATTATTAATGGAATGGACATAGGTTACCTAAAACCTGTGACTGAAATGTGTATTCTTGAGTCGCATGTACATAATATACATTAGTCTCAAACAATAGTACTGCATCTCTGAGTATAGCAACTCTTTAGGCATCTATTTGTCTATCTACATAGCTGATCACATTAATCGTCTATCTGTCCAACTGCATGTAATGATGGCACTTGCTTCAGTTCCCCCTCTCATTTACATATAACAACAAACTTGTTAAATGAATGAATTTTTTGTTTGGTACAACAAGTATATTCTATTTAATTGTATCTGTCCCAACAAAGTAAGAACTTCAGTTTTCCATTGTATTTGTACCCTCTTCCCCTCAACCCTTTGTTGTTATCTTCTTCCTTAAATACATTTATTTTATTTATTATTTTGTCTCTATCTCTTTTGCTGTTTTATGTCGCTGCACAATGACCTACACCCATCCCACTAACAAGGTCTGCAGCAGTAGTAACACCATCACAACCAGAAGCACCCAACATATCTGGGTCCCAGTCTGCCACAGCTGCCTCCACATCCTCTGTCCTATTTACACCACTTCTTCAGGTAGCCCTGCACAAGATGCTGATATATTTGTACCCACTGGTAGCAGTGCAAGAAGATGTGATGCCATTGTCACCTATAAGCAGCTGGCAGACATTCTGGATGATTTATAGACAGGAAGTTGGATGCCTGAATTGGCCATAAAGATAATCCTCTCAGTGACTCACTGAGTATCATCCCTGTGCAGCACTGGCCTCACCGTCTGATCCTGTACTGACCAGTGATGGCACCCAGGATGGTAAGCAATCTTTCACTGAAACTCAGTTGTCAGAGATTGTAGCTGTAAACCCCCAAGCTCATCCCCCAACCTGTTGTTCCCCCCATTTTGTATCTATGTCCACCCCATTGGTCATTAAAACCTACCCTCACCATTGTCTTCCCTTGGTTTGTCTGATGTGTCTTCACCATTGTGTTCCCCTTCCTCATTGTATTACCACACACCCTGTCAGTTCTGCATGTCTTCCCCTGCTGCCTATCCTACCCCTCTTACTTACCTGTTATTTCCCCTACTTCCTTCCCCAACTTAAGAACTATTCCAGAAATGTAGAGCCGGTCACTCGAACAGTGAATCAAAAATGTTTATTCAACAGTTGAGCGCTTTGTTCCCTTCACATAAAACGGGACTTCCTCAGAACAAGTTTAAAAACATCCACATAATGAACTCTGAACACCCAGCCTTATATAATAAACCTTCCTTAAATTACAAATTAGACCTTAAAGTGGTCCACCCATTACAATGCCTCATGCACATATGAAAGGATCAACCCCTAAAAGCTCTATATGAAAAATAACAGTAATTAATACCAAAAACAAATAAAAATATATACTTATCGAATTCATGTTACCAAGGTATGTATATTTAAAAAATATATATGCTTCAACATATATATGCAATTGATACCTTATCCTTTAGATACACAGTAATTGCCCATATCTAATAACACTCCTCATAATCATCACATAACACTCAATTAAAAAATGCAAGGTAAGAAAAAAAATAAGATATACCATTTAAGAGCCATGGTGAAAAATTTGTTGTCCTAAAGCAAAACTGTATGTAAAATCCCCTATTAAATATTTTTTAATCTTTATTTCATTTTGTTTTGTTCCACCACAACCCAAATATACTACCCACAGAAGATTTATCCCAAAATATGTCTTAATTTTAGTTTACTGTAGAGGCTGGTGGCTTCATTAATTCAAGGAAAATTAGCTGCATCCAGTCTAAGTTGCCATCTTAGTTCACAGATGTCCAAATGGACATCCAAGCATCTCCCCTGTGGGTCCTTCGGTAATTGCTGAACCACTAAAAATTTAAAAACATGCTCACTATACTGGTTAATATGTCTGGCTAGCGCATTGGTCAACCTCTTATGTTTAATATCCAATAGATGTTCCCCTATTCTGTTTTTAAACTGTCTTGAGGTCTGTCCTACATAAAATGTTGGCCACTTTAAACATTTAGCCAGGTAAACTACATTGGCTGTACAGCAATTAAAATGCCCATACAGCCTCAAAAGTTTCCCATTCAACTGGAATGTGTGTCTGGTCTCCATAATATGGGAACAAAAATTATAATGCTGACACTTATAGCTCCCTTTTGCTCTACTCTTATCAACTTCTTTATAGTTCATAATTCCTTCAAAAATTTCCTTGAAGGACTTATCCCTTTTATAAATTATTTTGGCACTCCACCCACTCTTTGGGCTATATTGGAATCAAATTGCAGTATGTCCCAGTTGTTGTGAATGGTATCAACTATCCTACCTACATCCTGATTAAAACAAACAATAAATCCCAAATCCATGTTAAGATCTGTTTTTTTTCATTCTGGGAAATCTTCTTTTCCTTACTATAAACCAAAATTGGCTTATAACAACCATTATTTCTTTTATCCCTCACTTCTTGACTTACTTTTTCGAAAAGAGTCTCAGGATAACCTCTTACTCTAAACATTTTTAAAATAAACTTTACTTCTTCCAAAAAGGTTGTGTCCGAGCTAACCATCCTGGCTGCTCTGGCCAATTGGCCTTTCAATATGGACTTTTTTTGAAATGAGGGGTGCGCACTTGTGTACTCCAAATAAGAATTCGAAAAGGTCTGTTTCCTATGGATGTTAGAACCTAAACTGTAACCATCAGTAATAAATAGTTCAACATCCAGGTAAACTATGTTTTTTGTACTGTGCTGGTGTGTGAAATTTAAAAAATCAACTGTGCTGTTAATGTATGAGTAAAATTGCTCCAACTCTGCCTCAGTACCTTTCCAAATAATGAACAAATCATCCAAAAATCTTGTATAAAACAATATGTTGGATTTATATACACTTTGAAAAACAAACTGTTGCTCCCAATATGACCTTTGCCTATAGTATTGACCTTCAAAACACAGATAGTTGTTTTTAAGAACAACTTCCATAAGTGTTACATACACGTTAATAGTGTCTTGATCAAATAAACCAGTTTCTAAAAGTTGGGCCTCTAACCACACTAACCCCTCCTCATGCGGGACCATGGTGAAAAGACTAATAACATCAATAGTAACTAAGTAATCCACTTTAATATTACCAAGCTTGTCTAGAAATTCCCACGAATCTTTACAAATATAGGAAAAACTTTTTAGACCCACCTTTAATTTATGATCCAAAAATTTCCCCAACTTACACTTCTCTTCAAAAATATAAAATAAATACCTCTCCCACAAAAATGTATTTCCTGCCTATTACACATACATTCTGCTCATTTCTGTTTTATCCTCTGCGTGTTTCCCCTTTTTGTCTCTTTCTTCTTCTTGTCCTATTCCCAATCTGATCCACAAACAAATACACCACACAATTGCCCATATATGACTACTAAATCACTTATCTTTTTGTGGTCATACTGAGCAAATGTGGTTTCTGTAAAGCATATGCTTGGATTAACACACAAGATACATTTATACATCCTGTAACAAATAAGATATATACTTTCCAAGGGCTAGTGAATTGCAATAGCAGGAACCTAGTATATGTTGCAACCTGTAGTATTTGCACAGCTTATTATACAGGCAAAATGAACAGAAAATTCAAGGAACGTATTCTTCGCCACCTATGTGATATAAGAAACAAGGTAGAAACTAACTCTCTCTACCAACATATCTCTAGATTTGAGAGCCATTCTTTTAGATTTATGGCTTTATCAAGCATTACAGAAAGTATACGAGGTGGTGACCTAATGAATAAAATGGAAGCTGAAGAAGCAAGGTGGATTACGGATCTTAGAGCAGATCATCCCTCAGGACTGATAGTACTCCTAAAACCTATATTAAAAGAGCGAGGTCTGAGAAATAAAAAGTAAATACAATTTAAGCTTTCACTTAAGGAATGATGTCTTCAGAATGGGAGTGGCACCTGCTTTGTATATAAAAAAGAAGTTTTTTCTTACTTCTAACAGGATCTGAAGAAGGTTAAGCATAACTGAAAGCGCTTATCCTGTATTTTACTTTTTTTATTTTGTTTTACTATTTGTTTTATATAATAAAGGGTTTTTAACAGTCTAATTAGAACTGGGAAGCTCCTACTTAGATCGCTGTTTGTATCAAGAGTGCTTTAGCTGTTTTTAACAGCTCAACAGTTCCTGTAAGAGCTAGCAAGCTTCAACTTAAACTGCTGTTTATATCAAGAGTACTTCAGCTGTTCTTACCAGCTCACCAGTTCTTGTAAGGGCCAGCAAACTTCCACTCTAACTGCTGTTTGTATCAAGAGTGTTTCAGCTGCTAACAGCTCAACAGTTTTAGTAAGCTTCAATTTAAAAGGAACAAATGCACCAAGTACTTAAATTAGTGTAGCTCCGGTACAATAAAGGCTGTCTTCCCTTTTTTTACATACATATTTTTATATATATATTTTATATATACATTTTCAATATATAATTTATATATATATTTTATATAAATTCATATTTATATATATATTTTTTTATATATTTTTTACATATACATATATTTTATACAATATACAAACATTATAATAACACAATAATATAAAATACACATAATATAAAATACACATTTTCATAGGTAGGGGAATAGACAAGTATTTATTTAACTATTTACCTAACATCAGTTTCAACACGTATTTTATGTATTTTTGTGTGTTTTTTATGTATTTATGTATTTATATACTATTATACAAGGGTCAATTAGGAAGTTTTAAAAGTTTTAAAAGTATGAAATGTTATTGTCCTTCACGTATTGTAACCATACATGTTTATAGAAGTAAAACAAAAAATTTATCCTGTTTCACCACTGGTATGCTGCCTTAAATCTTGTATTTCGTTCATTAAACAATTGAAAAATTGATATGTTAATGGCCAGCCAATGAAATTTTAACTGTTATTATATAAAAGAAATGGTGAACATGTTATTGGTGATTCTGATGAGGTCTCCGGAGGGAGATGAAAGCGCTTAATCTGATTATTTTCATGTTTATGTCTTTGTCTAAGTCGCACTATTAAAGTCTTTGAATATTGAATTTTCGACATGGTTTGTTTATGAAACTAAGGAACTACTAGAAGGAAGACAGCCTTTATTCTACTGGAGCTACACTGATTTAAGTACTTGATTTAAGCTTCAATTTAAACTGCTGTTTGTAACAGCTCAACAGTTCTTGTAAGAGCTACCAAACTTCCACTTAAACTACATTTTGTACTAAGAGTGTTTCAGTTATTTAAATATTTGAGAGCAAGAGGTGGCACATTTATTCTTTTTTCTTATACATTTTATATTTGAACGGCCTTTAGTGGTGTGATTTGCTCTTTGTGCTTAGCAATTGCCTATATATGGCTTCTAAATCACTTATCTTATTGTGGTCATACTGAGTCACCTTTGATGCCCATGTACAACAAAAGAGGAATGGCACTGCTCACTATATAGCAACAATTATGTGTAATCACTGTCCTCTACTAAGTGTATTGGCCTTGGCTGCCAACCATAGTGCAGATTAATTCTGTCGCTGTGCAGCAGTATGCAAATATTAAATTGGGTTAAGCTTAGGGCATTAGTCTGACTGCTTCCATGGCTCAATTTGTAAATGAAGTGATTTGTACAGTGTTAGTAAACAGAGTGGAGGGTTCAAATTCCCTCTGGGTTCTGTAATTGTATTCTAGCTTTTCAGCTATCATTCAGTAGGTGTGTAACAATTACTTGTTAAGTGCTTCACTGACACCTTTAGTACGACTGCTGACATGGCTCCACTTGTAAATGAAGGGATTTGTTGAATACCAATGAACAGAGTTGAGAGTTCAAATCCCCTTAGGGTCATATGCTTTCCTTTCTTCAAATGTTTAATAATCACATGCTATGTGCTTCACTGACACCTTTACTAAAACTGCTGCCATGGCTCAGCTTGTAAATGAAGTGATTTGTTATATGTCAGTGAAATGAGTGGATGGTCCAAATCCCCTCAGGACTCTATCTGTATTTTTCCTAATATTGTAATTGTAATACAGGTACTCTGGGCAGAATCTGTTGATGGCATGTTTTTGTTGATAAATCTTACTACTTTTCTGTACCTCACATATCTCATCTGTATTTTACCTTCACTTTCTTGAGAGTGACTTTTGTGTGGATATGTCTCAAACCTTCTTCTCCACTGTCTAATGCACCCCTGCTTGTGTCACCACCTTCCCTTGCAGAAAAGAACATTCCAGTATTGTAGAATATTTTGACACAGTTTCATGTCTTTTCACAATATACACTAAATGAAAATAAAACAAAGGCTATATTGGTAAACTGTGTACCACCACAGATGAATTGGTTCAGCAATATGCATATGAATCTTGCCCATACATGTCAAGCAGAGTACCTCTTTGGCCCTATTCAAAAGGAACCTTGAAGACTGGATGGGAGAAAGGAAATTCACCCCGGGGATTATGTCAGTCACCCTGCTAGACAGGGGTCCAGAGAAGTAAATAGTGTGGGAAGAAATAGCCAGGGAAAATTTATGGCTAGGCTTGTATAGGCCCTAGGGCTGATAGCCTAGTACCAACCTATGAACCTATGTGGGCATGATGAGAGAAAATAATTAGTTGACTGGATTAAAATGATTCAGTAATGGCTGCTAGTAGTAGTAGGAAGAGACTAAACAAAATATAATGCAAAAATTTTGAACCTGGAAATCTTGATTATGGATATGGATATAAAGATGCAAATAGTGAAAATGTTTTAGTCCCTTTAGTTTTATATAAAGGTCAGGATTATTTTATTAACCAGATAACAAGTTGTGGGTGATAATTAATAAACAGCTGAAAAAAAATATTTTGGGGGGGGGGACAAGAGGTAATTGGGATAAGTTGATCATTCCAAAAGAACAAGGTGGTTTAGGATTACCTGATTTGAAGGGATACTTTAGAGCTATACAATTACGGTTCAAGTACATAACATAAGCAGAAGGTTATAAATGAAAGTTGAAGGGATGATGATGAAATAGGGGGAGTTTTAGTAATAAGGAGAGAGAGGCAGTAGGATTTTGGATTTAGGTCCTTATAATAACAGCAACCATAGAGAATATTATATTCCTACAGTAGCAGAAAGTATTCTAAGAACTAGGGCAACACAGGAGTGAATAAAGATTTTACCAATAGGGATGACTGCATATTGGGTTATAGAAAACAGGCAAGATGGGTTTGGAATTTATTGAAGAAAATCAGAAAAGGAACCATGGTTTGGGCAGCAAATAACCAGAGAGAGAAAGGTTTGGACTGCAGGTTACAGATTACCTCCCCTACTAGGGATTAATAGAGTATAGGCAAAGAGAAAGCAACAGGGGCTGCTAAGTGGAGGATCAGCTCCAGTAGAGTTTTTAGTTGAGTTTATACTCAATGCTTTGAGTTCAATGCTCAATGTTTATACTATGCTGCCAAAAAAAGATAGATAATCCCCGGGATTCAGGAAGCCGAAACTTCCATGCAGGAACAGTCTAGGAGCTCCTGCATGGAAAATGGCCACTGAGCGATTCAGGATAGTGCTGTTTTCACATGCACAATTGGCCCTACACTGTTCCAGCACGGAAAACTGGCAAACATGCAAATCACCTCATTTGCTGGTGAAAACTATGCAAATGAGGTGATTTAGCGATTCAACAAGCTGCCACGTCTCCGTGCTAAAACAGTATCAGTGCAGAAATGTATTCGGAAAATAACATTTCTGCAAGTGACAAAACGGAGGCATGACAGCTTATGAAAAAGCATGTATTATGCACATTAGACATGCCAACGGCCACATACAAGGCTATTGGCATTAAAAATTGATTAATTATTATGAAAATTAAACTTTTTTTTTGGCCAATCTCAGCTGTTTAAGCATAGGGCAGCAGCACCCAAACAGGATTGTGACGAAAATAGAAAAAAAAAAATGGGAAAACTCAATTTTAAGTTAAATCTGCATTTTGCCATTATAGTCTATGGCATGCAGAATGTAAACAATACCAGGGAGCACTGATTGTCAAGGGAAAAGGGTTCGTTTTAGTGCAGTAACTAACGACCTATACACTGGGGTATGCAAATGAGGGGAGTTATACTGAATCACATATTTCTTCAAAGTGTCAGCTTGTACCTAACCGTGTAGATGCAGCAATACAACAGTACAAGTTTAAGAGCTGGATGACTTCATAAGGGGGGGGGTGTCATGCTTGCTGTAAGCTCATTGGAGCTCTGTGGCCCGTGTTTGCCCTTAGCTAAGCATAGCTAAGGAAGGGGATGTATCAGATGTATAAAAAAGCACAACACCAGGAATAAGAATGGACCTGTACAATAAAAAAAAATCCAAGTAAAAAACAACAAAAGTACCAAAGTCCAACACGGCAAGCTGGCAAGATAAAAATCAAAACTTTAATTCAGAACAGTAAGCGCTTTCACTGTGTATCAAATCGCTTCATCAGACTGATTCTTGAAAGTAGCTAGCATAAAATCAATTAACACCATCACTAAAAACATTTTAAAGAAACAGTCTCCAAATAGTATAGCTTCAATAAAAACATTAAGAATAAGCTCATATATAAAATAAAAACTGACAGAAATACAAAACGTTTAAAATCTCAGTGTTTAAGTGGTCTTGCCTTTAAGAACGGTTTTAGTGAAACAACCTTATTTAAACCTGGTTCTTTGTCTGCATTCAGTGACAGAATCCTTTTCTGCTCAGCAGATTCTGTCCTGTTCCTAATACCCCCCCCCCCTTAAATTCTCTGAAATTATTTCCAGCACCAGAAAGCTAAAGGTATGGTCAGCACCAAAATTCATTATATGTTTAGCAAGGGCATTCATATCTTTATTTTTAATGTCCCAAGATTCTATCCTTAAGCTGTCTGTTACTCATACCTATATAGAATGCAGGGCACTTAGCACAATAACTAAGATATGCTATGTTTCTGGTCTTACAGTGAGTTTAGAAATCTATTTCTACCTCAAACTTATTATGTGAATGTACATAATTCATACTTGTATGAATAAACTTATAGGCTGTACAATTCCTACATTTGTGTCAGATGTGCATGAGAACTGTGTACATAAACAAAGAAAAGGGGGGGTGGCAGCACTGTTTACATTTCAACACTGGGTATGCGCAGCATGCCTCGGGACTTAAATAGGGATGAAGTGGGAAGGGGAAACAGCAGTAGGAAGGCAATCAAGGAGAACTAGCATAGTTGGCAGGTGGAATGTATCAGAATCAGCCAATTACACATGCAGCAGCCCAGCACAGTACTATAAACTATGCAAGCACCCTTCAGACTGTTTTTTCCCACAAACTCTACACCACCAGTGTAAACAGATGGTGAATTTTTAACTGGCAAAACTAACTAAAAATATTAGAGGCTGCTGATGCTTTACTCCATCAATATGTACTAGAGACTGAGGGTGGTGAGGATGAGAATGCTGACAACCAACCCACAGTGAGGAGGAGGAGGAGAAGAGTGTACAGACCCAGGGTAACCTACCAGGGCCTACATGAGCTGGAAATAGTGGAGTGCTACAGGGCGGACAGGGACATTCTACAGCAAATCAGTGAGCTGTGCCAGCCATGCCTCACACACAGAACTAATAAGAGGGGAACCCATCCCAGTGGACACCAAGGTATGTGTAGGCTTAAGAATACTAGCCACAGGTACCTTCCAAAGATGAACTGGGGATATCATGAGGGTCTCACAGGCATTAGCATCCAGGGTACTCCACCAGTTCCTTGATGCCATGACACCACATGCCAATGAGCACATATATTTTCCCAAAACCCATGAGGCATTGACCAGAAGTATGCATCTCTTGCATCATATAGCAGAATACCCTGAGGTAGTTGGTGCTATAGACTGCACGCACATCCACATCAAAGCACCACCCGGAGAGCAGGGTAGGGTCTACATAAACTGCAAGGGCTTCCCTCCATCAACTGCCAGGTCATGTGCGAGGCCCAGGGCATTATCATGAACGTGTGTGCTGGCAGCCCTGGAAGCTATCACGACTCCCACATTGGCTGTACAGCAATTAAAATGCCCATACAGCCTCAAAATTTTCCCATTCAACTGGAATGTGTGTCTGGTCTCCATAATATGGGAACAAAAATTATAATGCTGACACTTATAGCTCCCTTTTGCTCTACTCTTAACTTCTTTATAGTTCATAATTCCTTCAAAAATTTCCTTGAAGGACCTATCCCTTTTATAAATTATTTTGGCCCTCCACCCACTCTTTGGGCTATATTGGAATCAAATTGCAGTATGTCCCAGTTGTTGTGAATGGTATCAACTATCCTACCTACATCCTGATTAAAACAAACAATAAATCCCAAATCCATGTTAAGATCTGGTTTTTCATTCTGGGAAATCTTCTTTTCCTTACTATAAACCAAAATTGGCTTATAACAACCATTATTTCTTTTATCCCTCACTTCTTGACTTACTTTTTCGAAAAGTCTCAGGATAACCTCTTGCTCTAAACATTTTTAAAATAAACTTTACTTCTTCCAAAAAGGTTGTATCCGAGCTAACCATCCTGGCTGCTCTGGCCAATTGGCCTTTCACTATGGACTTTTTTTGAAATGAGGGGTGCGCACTTGTGTACTCCAAATAAGAATTCGAAAAGGTCTGTTTCCTATGGAAGTTAGAACCTAAACTGTAACCATCAGTAATAAATAGTTCAACATCCAGGTAAACTATGTTTTTTGTACTGTGCTGGTGTGTGAAATTTAAAAAATCAACTGTGCTGTTAATGTAGGAGTAAAATTGCTCCAACTCTGCCTCAGTACCTTTCCAAATAATGAACAAATCATCCAAAAATCTTGTATAAAATATGTTGGATTTATATACACTTTGAAAAACAAACTGTTGCTCCCAATATGACCTTTGCCTATAGTATTGACCTTCAAAACACAGATAGTTGTTTTTAAGAACAACTTCCATAAGTGTTACATACACGTTAATAGTGTCTTGATCAAATAAACCAGTTTCTAAAAGTTGGGCCTCTAACCACACTAACCCCTCCTCATGCGGGATCATGGTGAAAAGACTAACAACATCAATAGTAACTAAGTAATCCACTTTAATATTACCAACCTTGTCTAGAAATTCCCACGAATCTTTACAAATATAGGAAAAACTTTTTAGACCCACCTTTAATTTATGATCCAAAAATTTCCCCAACTTACACTTCTCTTCAAAAATATAAAATAAATACCTCTCCCACAAAAATGTATTTCCTGCCTATTACACATACATTCTGCTCATTTCTGTTTTATCCTCTGCGTGTTTCCCCTCACAGCTGTATTAGGGGCTTGCCAGGGGGGAAATCCCATATGGCCATCTTGTGGGGGATGCTGGCTATGCACTGGAGCTGTGGCTAATGACACCCATCAGAAATGCACACACACCTGAAAAGGAACACCATAATGAGGCACATGCACAAACAAGGATCATTACAGAGCATGTGTTTGGGATGCTTAAGTCATGGTTCCGCTGCCTTGACATATCCGGTTACCTCTACACAAATGGTCATAGTATGTGCCATGCTATGCAATATGATCCTGCAGAAACAGCTGCAGCAGTAACAGCATGGGGCAGGGCCACAGCCCCCACCATTGCCAAGGCCAGCACAGGCACAGAGGGACTCGGAGGAGGAATGTGCACAGTATGCCCAGACCTTACTGACACTGTAGGGATCCGGGGACTGATACCTCTCTCAGACTCTCACATACAGTAAAAGGGATGCCAAACATGACACTGCCTGTGCTTTACCATGTATAGGGAGTGTACTACTTGTATCTGACATAGTCAGCCTTCCAGCACCATCCTCAATACTGGACCAGCAACAAGATAATTCACCCTTCCTATCAATTACTGAATGGAGTAGTATGTTCTGATAGTTGTATGTATGGTATGGATGCAAGCATGCAAGGGAACTGGGTGGCTGAAAGGGATAGCAGCAGACAGCTGACAGCTATATGGGACAGCATGAAATCCATAACCAATACTGGTATCAACATACTAGGCAGTACTACACAAGGTGACAACTCCCACTGCAGTACATGTGATGGCCCAAATAACTGTGGGTGTCAATAGGTCACACACATGGATGTCAATGATGGTCACATACCCACCACCAGCCTCACCCAGCAGGACAGGTGTAGATGACCATAAAGAAAGGCCGGGCTAAGGCCCCTGAATGATGGCAATGGTGAACAGCCCCCCTCCAGACCTACAGAGACATACTACTACAGGTCTGGCAGTTGCATTTTAGTTCTGAAGGGAAAGAAATCTGAAACTTTAATTTATGCCATTAAAATCTAACATGTCTACTCTACTGATATGCCTACTTTCTGTGTGATAGATCAAAATACAATATGAAATGGAAGCCAACAAAGTAACTGAAATACCAGTACAGTCATTGTAAATGTATAAAGTCTACAGGTGTGCACCCCCCCCCCCCCACAATCCCAAGCAGAAATGCAGTAACATGTAAGTTTGAGGAGTAATATTACTGGAGCACAGATTACTAGAGCTATCCCAATCTACATGATAGATTGTTGCATGTGTACAGTATGCAGGAGTCAGTTTGGTAAGTTTGTTATGCGTTTAATATTGTATGGAAGCGGTCAGCATGTAGGCCTGGATGGATGTGTCTCAGTGGCCTAGGTACAGTACTGTGGTCAACAGGACCATGTTCCAACAACTGCAGTGCCAACCACACTGCTTCTCAGCTACACCCATGTCAGCAGTTGTACATACTCACTCTCCAGATGTCAATATCTGTCACTGTCAGAAAGCTGGACATGCCATGAATGGGGGCCCATACATAGAAACAGTACACAGGTGGAAGTACCCTACACAGACTGCATATAAAATAACTGTTAACTGTATACAACATGGAATTATACATAGAGGTTGGCATCATGTTAGTTGTCCCTCTAGTGTGGAATACTGGTAGTCTGGCCAATCATTTGCAGACCACAAAAGGCACAGTTGTACGGTAGTGACAGGCTGCCCATGTCCACAAACAAGGCAGCATAAGGGGAATGTCCCAGGTATATCTGTGAGTCAGGTGCCAGTAGCTTCCATATCACACATGCACCCAGCTCACCCCACCATCAGCCACAGGTTTATCACAGGTCATATCCTTGCTGTAGGGAATGAGTACAGCATGAAACCATCTCTGTATGGAAATGCATACATGATGCTGCATGCTGAATAGGTGCCCCATGCAGGTGTGTCCCTAGCTGTAAGCAGCAACCCGACCACATCCAGACTAATGGATCAGTATGAACAGGAAGGACTGGCAGGAACACTTCAACCACTTACCACTGTCACCCCAGGGTAATCCACTGGCTTGCAGCTTGGGAACATATGGGTGACAGAATGCACTGGCCTGCTACAGATGGCCTGCAGCATTCTCAAATGGCCTACAGTCCTCTGGCAAAGGCCCATGCCTCACCCATAGTGCCAATGTATGGAATGTCAGGGGGTCCTAACTGACAACCTAACACAGTAAACAGAAAACAAATGCAATGCCATGCTGACAAATGCCAGTAGCATGCCTCCCCATGTCTTACTGCAAGAACTGTGGACCAGGCCATAAATACTACTGGGATAAAGGCCCAACTATAGGGATACCGCTGAGATATTGCTTTCATAATGTTAGGAAGAGGACAGAATAACATGGGGGGGGGGTGTAGAAGCATGGATGTCATGGAGTGTGTAAAGTCTGAAACTCTAATATCTGCCCATACTACCCCCTGACTGCAAATCCATGAATGAATAGCCACAAAACTGCTTGTAAACCACAATGAGAAGGTAAACTGACCAGATATATGAGTCCTGCCTCTGGATAACCTGGGTGTATCTGTACAAACGAGAGCTATGGCCCAAGCAGGATATGGCCATTCCATTAAGTTGAGCAAAGCACAAGAAGGGGATCCCCAGCCACCAAACTACCAAGGTGATGGACCATTTACACAGAACCAGCAGTCTATTGTTTGTAACTACCCCTCCACAATGGCAGGAGTGTGCCAGAATGTGTAGTCTATGCCTCAGAATATTAGTCTCAGCTTCATTCATCTTGTATTTCCCTGGTAAATAACTGTGAGCAAAGAATGAAATCTGTCAGTAGTTGATGACATGATACATCACAGTGTAAAACAGTAGGAGATTTTCTGTGGTCTCATTGTCATACAGCACACAAACCTGGCATTCCAACAGGGGTGTGTACACTTGTGATGTCCACTGTATATAGGTGTTGATATAGCTGTTAATGGTAGGCATGAACAGAGGGTCATAACACAGTTTGACACTTCTCTGATTACCACCTGATAATCATGCCTACTCTAGTACCCACATAAGTGTCAGGGCAATGCAACAACCAGTAGCTGTACACATTTATGTCTGTTGTATGCACTGACACTGATATTACACACATGTGCATCAGGCACAACCTATGTACCTGACTGCTTGAAACACGTGATTAGTTTTGTGCCTTCTAGCTGAACACACGCATACATACATGTGCTCAGGGGATACCTGGTATACACTTCTGTCCTATGTTAGTATGGCACACTGTATTTACAGTCTTGCTGCTCAATCATACTTCTCAACCTGTTATAGCAGTATGTCTAGACAATGGCACACATAAATGGGTGACAAAAGGGACATCAGTATTAATACTGTATTAATATAGCTGCACTATACATTAGTAAGTTGATTGCACAGTAGGCTTTGACATCAATGTGATAACCTGGAAGATGTCCAACAGTCATAAGTAGGCTATTAAGTTACATTGTCACTGCTCACAGACTTGCCAATGGTTTGGCTGACATAACACAGGTATATGTGTATGTGACTACAGATATCAGTCACAAACGTGCTTAATGTCCCACAGAACACTGTACAGTTGAATGTTATTAATTCAATATATCATGCAGTTCAACACACATGTCTGCAACAGTACTTTACAATGCACATGTGCTATATAGATCTCTTAGCTTTACAAGACAAACATGTACCATGCTCATATTCACAGGTAACATATGAATATGGACAACATCCCATTAACTGGCCTAGCAGTGGCACAGTATCTATATATATATGGAACCACTACTAAATCCCAAAAACCCAAATTACTGATGCCCAAAATCCTGAGACCAAATACCCAAAACACTAAAATACCGAAACATCCGAAATTCAAACTACCGAAAACTACACTCAACATACACCACACACATACACATAAACACACCTTGCCCCAGAACACAAACCTAAACTACAGACAAGCAGGGGGGCAAGCCCCACTGCACCCCCCCAAACCCCCCTACTTAAATATTCTAACTCTAAGGCCACACTACATACACAAACTCAGGAAACACCACCACACACCTACATTCTCCTCGCACACACACATCACAGTCACAAAACACACTTACACACTAAACCCCTAACCAACACATTTAAACATAGATACTTACCTGACCTTCCACCATACCGCAACACCAGAAGCGTGAATGTCAAACTCCCGATGGTCGGAATTTTGAAATTCGCGCTTATGGTCTTTCGGTAATTAGGGGTTTCGGCTATAAAGTCTCGAAAGTTTGAAATTCAGTATTTCAAACTTTTGAGATTATGTAGTGATCCCATATATATATATATATATATATATATATATATATATTAAGAATGAACTTCGTGACACAAACGCATTCAAAAAGAATTAAAAAGAAAACACCAGCAACTCTTGTATTATTTACCACGTTCGTCATCTTGAATATCAAGACTTCTTCAGAATGATGTTTCATTAATGAAACATGTCATTCTGAAGAAGTCCTGATATTAAAGAAGACGAAAGCGGTAAATAATACGAGTTGCTGATGTTTTCCTTTTAATTCTATTTGAATGCTTTTGTGTCACGAAGTTCGTTCTTAGTGAAATTTATCTTCGTTTTTAGTGCTTTTTTTACGATATATATATATATATATATATATATATATATATATATATATAATGTATATACACATATTCAGATATATATGTATATATTTATATATAGAGATGAAATTTCTTTTAGGTACATACAGAGATATTTATATATATATGTATTTATTTACTTTTCTATATATATCATATATGTGTATATTTTATATGTATATCTCTGCATATATTACATATTGTTTCCATATATATATATATATATATAAATATAAATATATATATATATATATATATATAAATATAAATATATATATATAAATATAAATATATATATATATATATAAATATAAATATAAATATATATATATATATATATATATATATATATATATATATATATATATATATATATATATATATATATATATTTATATATATTTATATATATATAATTTATATATATATATATATATTATATATATATATATATATATTTATATGCATCTCCATATACATTTATATATATATATATATATATATATATATATATATATATATATATATATATGGGTCTACCTGATAACACCGACATGCCAAAACACCGACAATGAAATAACCGACACGACAAAACTGAAAGAAACCAAAAGTTCAAAAACACAAAACTTCACATGCCCAACAAATCACAATCCCGACAATCAACAAAACAAATACCTTTCCCGAAAAACACACACACAACACAAGCACACCAAAAACCTAACAAACGTACACTAAACCTTACATACACAACTATCTATGCACTAACCTTAACACAAACCCTATCCCTAAGGTCCATCACTATTGCACACTTACCTTACCCACACCCTAACCCTAACTCACTTAATCTGCCCCTAACCCTTAAGTCTGTCACTATCGCACACTTACCTTACCCGCACCCTAACGCTAACTCACTTAATCTGCCCCTAACCCTCAAGTCCGTCACTATTGCACACTTACCTGACCTTCACCCTACCCTAACGTCCGTCACTATCACACACTTACCTTACCCACACCCTGACCCTAACATCTGTCCCTATCGCACACTTACCTTAACATGTCGGTGTTCTCAGCGTCATGATTCTCAACTGTCGGTCTTCTCCATTGTCGATCTTCCGGTGTCGGTGTTCTCATCATTGGTGTTTAGGACTTTTGGCGTTTTCGGGTAGACCCATATATATATATATATATATATATATATATATATATATATATATATATGGGTCTACTTCTATTCGCTGACATCCCATTTCACTGAAACCCATTTCGCTGACAGCTCATTTCATAGACAAACTTTCAAGGTGGGGGGCTTCACCCCCCACACCCACCCAATGTGGGGGGCTGTGCCCCCCATACCACCCCAACTATATATTACAACTCCACAGTTGCACAACAGTGGGGAGGGGCAAATCCCAGGTTTATGCCCTGATTACTTTTGTCTATGAAATGGGGCTGTCAGCGAAATGGGTTTCAGTGAAATGGGATGTCAGCGAATATATGTATATATATATATATATATATATATATATATATATATATATATATATACATATCTATACACACACACACACACAAAACTTGACTAATGTTAACAAATGTTTTGCCTACTGTTGAATGACTGTGCTGAATGATATGTTTGAAAAAACATCAGACCTATCTACAGCTTAGATGGCTTAGTGGTAAATTGCTGTGGCTATGGTGTACAGGGTCCTGTGTTCAAGCCTTGTAAGGGCTGATTATTTTGTTGCTGGGAAGAACAAGGGCTGTTGGATACAGAGTGATTAAGGCACTTTTAAGCAGTTGTAATCAGGTTTGTGTGGTGGTAAGCAATGCTAACTTCTGGTTAACTATGCTGACAGACAGCCTTAAAAGTGCTTAACCTGTTTAGGCATTGCTTAGCACCTCGCAAACAGGCTTACTCCTACTTACTACTGCTTACTCCCATTTACCCCCACTCTAATTTCTTTAAAACAAAAGAAAAAAGGGGTGATAGGAAAGTGGTGAAAAAGGGGGCACAAAGAGGGAAAACAATATAAAAGATAGCTATGAATGTGCAGGTTGGGTGTAGGAAAGGTCCATAGCTGTCCATTTCTTCTACAGCAACAGCTATGCATATATACTGAATTTGGAGGTATATTTGGACATTCAAACCCCTGAGAGAGGGGTGAGAAAGTACAGTTTTGTACCTACCATAAATGTAGATGTTCGAGTGCTCATACAGCTGCAGTCATAACAGATGGGTTATCCTGCCATCAGGTGGGTCCTCGGTCGGCCGAATTCCAAAGTCTAGGTCCGGCATCAGTTGTCGTCGCTTCTTCCCTGATGTCAGTGCATCAGGTATATAAAAGAGGCAGCTGACGCCATTTTGTTCGTTTTTTCTTGCCCCAGATGTCAGGTGCCCCCAGAAGGAAGGCAAACATAATGCTATGCAAAGATGCAATGTTGATAAATCAAAAACAGTAGTTGCAAGCAAATACACCATAAAAGAATACCCCAAAAAGGTTATATGAGAAGTATTTGTCATAAGGCCTGTCCTAAGAGGGGTTGGAGGGAGGGAAACCTGGACTGCAGCTGTATGAGCACTCGAACATCTACATTTATGGCAGGTACAAAACTGTACTATGTTCATCGTGCATACAGCTGCAGTCATAACAGATGGGTAGAATCCCAAAGCTAAGTAAGGGTGGCAGGCACTAAGTGGAACTAGGAGGGGCTAGGATGCCCTGCAGGACTGCTGTGGCAAAGCCCGCTCTAGATTTTGAGTATAGTGGGAGGTGATAGTGCTTGGAGAAAGTGTGCACTGAACTCCAGGTGGCTGCTTCCAAAATGTCCTTGGTAGGGACCGCCCTGAGGAAGGCTGCAGAGGTAGCTGTGGCTCTGGTGGAGTGGGATCTGATGCATGCAGGCACAGTTTTTCCATGAAATGAGTAACAAAAGCGTATGCAGTGGGCTATCCATTTTGAAATTGTCTGTTTGGAAATAGCCTTTCCCTGAGCACCTACAGCATAGGACACAAAGAGTTGCTCAGATTTCCTGAATAGCTTTGTTCTGTCCAAGTAGTAACGTAGTTGCCTGTGAATGTCCAAGGAATTTAGTAGTCTTTCCCCTTTGTTTTGTGGATTAGGATAAAAGGTAGGTAAGTGGATAGTCTGATTCAAAGCTACACTGGATACTACCTTTGGCATAAAGGTAAGATTGGTTTGTAAGGAAACTCTTGTCCTGATGGAAAATGATAAATGGTTGCACAGCCATGAGGGCCTGTAGCTCCGAAACCCTGCATGCTGAGGTGATAGCCAGAAGAAAGGCTGTTTTCCATGACAAGTACTGTAACTCTGTTGAAGAAGCTGGCTCGAAGGGAGGAAGGGTCAGCTTTTCCAATACATAGTTGAGGTCCCAAGCAGGGACTGGTGGTTTACTTGGGGGTTTTAAATTCTTTGCCCCTCTGAGGAACTGCCTTAAGAGAGGGTGAGAGAATAATGGAGGATCTGTGTTGTATTGTGCAGAAATGGCTGAAGCGTGGATCTTGATGGAGGAGAAGGAAAGTCCATTGTTTAACATCTCAGCTAGGTACTGCAAAATTTGAGGTATATTTATTACCCAAGGATTCTGTCCCTTTTCAAGATTCCAGGCATGAAATCGTTTCCATTTGGCGGAGTAAGCCTTTCTAGTAGAAGGTCTTCTGGCCTCCAAGATGACATCCTGCACCTCCTTGGAGAGGAGAAAATGTTGGGAAATCAAGGAATTCTCCATGCAGCTAGATTTAGAGTTTTGAGATGGCTGTGAAGGGTCTTGTAGTTGTGCTGGGACAACAGAAGAGGGACTAGAGGTAGGATCCATGGTGGAGAGTGTGTCAGGCTCCTCAGGAGTGGATACCAGTGTTGTCTTGGCCAGTCTGGAGCGATGAGAATCATTTTCGGCCTCTCTGCTCTGGCTTTTAATAGAACTTTGGGCAGCAGAGGAAGAGATGGGAAGGCATAGACTGTCAATGTTGCCCAATTGAAGGAAAGTGCGTCCACTTTCCAGGCCTGTGGATGATAAGTCCTTGAACAAAATTTTTTTCAACTGGCAATTTCTGTGGGTAGCAAAGAGATCTATGTCTGGCTGTCCCCATGCCTGAGTTATCTTTGTGAAAAGTTGAGGATGCAACTTCCATTCATGTGGATCTGTCATATTCCTGCTTAGGTTGTCTGCCAGTGTGTTTTCCTTCCCTGGCAGGAATTGTGCCTGCAGTTGAATTTGCAATTCCAGTGCTGTGTTCCATAGGGTCATGGCTTGCCTGCACAGGGGGTATGAATGAGTTCCACCCTGTTTGTTTATGTACCACATCACTGTGGTGTTGTCTGTCCTTATCAATAGCTGGCCTGGGTGCAGTAGGTCTTTGAAGGTCATAATAGCCTTTTGCACGGCTAGCATTTCCTTTTGGTTGATGTGGAGGTGTTTCTCTTTTCGGGTCCATTTTCCCTGAATGCACTGATCTGTCATGTGTGCTCCCCAGGCGTAGTCTGAGGTGTCTGTTGTGATGATTTGAGTTGCTTGAGGTATACAGAAAGGAAGACCTGTGTTTCTTTGGCAAGCTGGAGTTCACCACAAAAATTCCTTTTGGAGGCATGGAATGAGTGGGATAATTGTTTCCAAGCTGTGGCTGTGTTGAGACCATAAGTTTTTCAGGTACCATTGAAGTCTCCTCTTATGCAGCTTTGCACATGGGATTAGTAGGATGCAAGATGCCATGAATCCCAGAGCCTGCAGGATTTTCCTTGCAGTTAGCCTGGTGTAAGTTGCCATTTTTCTGAAGTATTGAGACAGTTGCCCTTGCTTGTCTGGCATGAGGTAGGCCATCTGGGTGGTTGTATCCAAGCTGGCACCCAGGAAAATTATTTGCTGAGAGGGTATTAGTTTTGATTTCTTTTTGTTGACTGTGTATCCCAGGGAGTTCAACAGTTTTATTACAAACACCAGGTGCTGCAGTAGTATGTCCTTGCTGTCCGCTTGGATCAGGCAGTCGTCCAGATATGGGTAGATTTGTATCCCTTGTAGTCTGCAGAAGGTGATTACTGATGCCAGGCATTTCGTAAACACTTTGCGCACAGTAGATAAGCTAAAGGGCAATGCAGAGAATTGGTAATGGGTTGAACCTGCAATAAATCTGAGGTATCTTCTGCAATCTTGTCTGATAGGGACATGCAGGTATACCTCCTTGAGGTCCAATGTTACCAGCCAAGACTCCTTGCCCAGCATGGGAAGAAGCTGCTGTAATGTGAGCATCTTGAATTTTGGCACCTGTAGATATGTGTTTAGGATGGATAGGTCTAAGATAGGCCTCCAATCTTTGTCTTTCCTCGGTACCAGGAATAGTCTGGAATAAAACCCTTGACCTTGTTCTTTTGCAGGTACCTCTTGAATTGCTTTCATGTCTATGAGAGCTGAAACTTGTTTTTGAGCCTCTGCCCTTTGATTTTGTGGCAGGTTTGGCATGCCTCTCATTTTTGGAAGGGTGTGAAAGTGGAACCTGTAGTCTCTGTCTATAATGTCCAGAATCCATTTGTCTTTTGTTACAATATGCCAATTTTTTGAGAATAATGTCAATTTTCCGCCCAAAGGTGCTGCCATTAAAGCTTTGCTCGGCAGGTGTAGGGGGAAGTCATTGTGTCTGTTTTCTAAAAGACTGTGATCTATCTTCTCCACCTCTTGGGGTAGGTGCTTGCCATTGTCTGGCTTTGAAGGATCCTTGGGGTTGCCCTCTGCCCCTTGGGTGCCTGTATCTGCCCCTTTGAGGTCTGTCCGTGGCTGGAAAGGACCAATTTTTTGAAGACCAGTTTCTGCTGAAACGCGGAGGCTGTACCTGCAGGAAATCTTTCACTGTTTGCATTGATTTCGCTTTTTCCTCCATTTTCTTTAGCACCTCCTCAGCTTTAACACCAAACAATACATCTTTTTGAAGAGGAGCATCTAATAATTTAGCTTTGACATGATCTGGTAAGGTTTGCTCTTTGAGCCAAGCATGCCTACATATAACAGACCCCGTAACAGCAGCTCTACATGAGGCCTCTAAAGCATCAAAACCACACTGCAAGGTATGTTTACCCACTTGCTCTGCACCATGCAGCAAATCCTGCAACTCTTTTAAATCTGGTTGTTCTGGTTGTGTCATCTTGCTTTTCAGCTGAGATATCAAAAACTGTTGATACTTTAACATATGGAACTGACAGTTTAATGCCCTCATGGTTAAAGTGGCGAGGTGTACACCTTTTCCCCCACCTTTCTAAAGCTCTGGAATCTCTCTCTGAAGGTAATGGATTTTTAGCAGTAGAGGCCTTAATTCCCTTGGGACCCTGTGAAATTGTTTCTGGGTCAGCAGTATGGCTTTTATATAGGAACTGGTGAGAATCAGGAACCCGGTAATACCTGTCTGGTTTAACAGGAGCTGGTGGCAAAGAATCAGGATTAAGGCTGGCTTCTGTGTACACATCATCCAATATATCTAAAACAGGAGGGATAGCCAGAGGCCTATGCTGGGGGAGCAGAAGAAATTCTCTGAGCCTTTTCTTGGAATCTGAATAATCTTGGCCCTCCCAGTGAAAGTGTTCCCTCAATGTATGCAGGGTTTCCCCAAAAGAGAAGTCCTCAGGGGGGGAGACCGAGGGAATAGACTCCTCTGCATCAGAGTCTTCGAATGGAGAATAGGCATAATCCTGGTCCTCAGATGGTTCTGAGGTAATAGAAGCTTGATCTGAGGAAGGGTAGTCTTCCTCTAATCTGGGCCTTTTGTCAGAGGGGGGATGAGAACCCCTGATAAGAGTAATCAAATCCTCAGCCATTTTAAGCATCTGTTTTTTAGGCATGGTGCCTTGAGAGGGGGTCTGAGGAACCTGTTTTTTGGTTTTCATAGCTGCTTTAGATTTAGTGAAGGCTTTAATAGAGAAGGAGGAAGGCCTGAAGACCCCTTGAGAAATGGTAGGCCTGTCTAAATTCTGAGTTTCTCCGCCAGGAGTGGCGTCGGGATCTGTAGTAGGAATGGGGGCCGAGGAGCCTGCGACCTCGGGTACTGAAGACACCGGTAATGCATTGTCATCGGTACTCAGGGGCTGCATAGGCGCCTCGCTGAGTACCGGAGAACCGGTAGTCGGCCTTAGCGTGGTTTCAGTAGGTGGTGCGGACCTCGTATGTCGGTCCTTATCTTTGCATTTTTTGCTCAAAACTGGAGTCGGAGTATCCGACGACATAATATAATTAAATTTTTTGCCAAAAAAGTGAAGGGCGATCTCCGCCCGACACTTAATAGTGTGCTTATTGAATCTAGCACAACAATGGCAGGGTGAGACGTCGTGGTCTGGGCCTATGCAAGGTACACAGAAAGAGTGGAAATCCTTAGGCGGTATTTGCTTCCCACAAGAAATGCAATTATTAACTTTGTCTGACATCGGTCTGAGGCAAGAAAAGTTTCCCCAATGGGGTACTTAGCTTTCAAGAAGACTTCGGCTGAAATACTTTCGTAAATCTCAGGAGCTGGCCGACCGGCACTTGCGAACTGCTTCTGGCACCGCGCGGCAAGAAAGACTGAAGAAAATGGCGTCGGCTGCCTCTTTTATACACCTGATGCACTGACGTCAGGGAAGAAGCGACGACAACCGACGCTGGACCTAGACTTTGGAATTTGGCTGACCGAGGACCCGCCTGATGGCAGGATAACCCATCTGTTATGACTGCAGCTGTATGCACGATGAACATCAACAATAATGTGTTGTAAAGCTAATTAGACAAGATTACATGTGTCCAGTTGACACGTGTGCAAAATGGGCAGCTATGTATGGGGTGACAGTTTTTTTGGGAACAGATTGCCCATTTTTTAAGGTGAGAATGGGATGTTAGGGAAGGATAGTAGGTATATTTGGGGAGGTAGGTTGGGTAGGAAGACTGACAAGACAGTATACAGGGGCAGTATATGACACATGTGGGGGTAAACACCTTGGACAGGGAAGGGTGTTTGGTAATCAGAAGCCCACGGGCCACCAAATGGATACAGTGGGACTGAGGTCCCCACCCATGGGCAGTCACCACTGCACCTTCAAGGCCCCGAAGTTGGTTGTGCTGGAGATGAGCAGGAGGGGCAGGCTGACCCTCTAAATGTGCCACACTGCCCTTAAGCTGTTGTAGCAGATCTCCCAATTCTCTGCAGAACTCGCTATGCATCAGACCCTGGACCTGGCTTCAGGTGACAGGAACCTGTCCACCTCCGCACCCGGGGAGGACAAGCCCCATCCCCTGAGGTGGTTCCACCCAATGGTGGTGCAGGACTAGCAGACGAGGAGGTCCCAGTGTGGGTCCCAGACATGCTGGGGCCTGGTGCCATGGTCAGATGAGGCGGGAGAGTCACATACACTGGGACTGGCCTTCCCAGATGTGCTATGGTGTTGCAGTTTTAGAACATATGTTGGTTAGTAATGCTAAACACATTCCAGGATTAGTTATAACAACATGCATGAGCATTCCCATTAACCAAAAACAACAGATTTGGAACATTTGCATAGCAAACAGAACACATGCATATATGGAACCACAGTGGGTATTACACCAGCATACAGGTTACATTGATAGCAACAGGCCACCAATGATAGCATTTGAACAGGGAACATTAATTGGAATACATTTCAACATTTGTAGAACAATAGGACACATGTCCCAATGGTAGGTTTGCTGGAAAACATACCCATTCATTTATCTGTTTAGATTATTGGTGAAGGTAAGGTGGGGGAGAGAGAGAGAGATGTCAATTAACAAATGTAGATTCTTGCAGTTGTCACAGCTTTAATGATCATTGCTCTAATCATTACTCTATGGTTATTATTACAACTTATGGCGTTGAGTTGGGCAGTGGTATGTTTGTACATAGTGTATAATTGCAGCCTTCTTATAGCTACTTTATACCTTCTCTTACCTAGAAGACCTGTGGAGGGAATTTTTGTTACCACTACTTGACTGTTTCTATCCATATTCACATAGTGCTACATATGTGCACTCATACTGTGAGTGTGTGTGTGTGCTACTGCCATACTCTGCCTTGATTTCTATCGGTCACCCTGGTTGTTGGCAGCAGGGACCAGTAGCTGTGACAGCATGACACTTTTGAACATTTCTTGGGGGAGACCACTTGGTGTATGTACTTATCTTGCTGTCATTTGCAGCCTTGGGGTTGGACCATGGGTGTTGGACACAGTATAACTACAGCCTTCTTATAGCTATTTTATACCTTCTGTTACCTGGAAGACTTGTGGATGAAATTTATGTTAACACTACCTGACTGTTTCTACACATATTCACAAAATCCTGGTTGAAATTATCCATACAGCTTACTACCACTCCCGGGATTCAAACCGTGGCTGTTTCTGCTAAAAATACAAGTGTGTGTTTCATCAGAACAACGTACTGAGAAACTGCTCTCTCTTCCTTGAATGTTTTCTGTCTCATTCTCTCTTGATTGTACAATCTGACCTTGTAATTACAACATTCTGATGCATACATTTCTATACATACCTTTTGACATAGCACAGTGTGGAAAACAATGGTTAACACAACATTACTATTCAGATATCAGATCTTGGTGCATGAAACATTTCATATCAGTTAATCTCGTGTCTTATAGAGGCACTAACTTTGTGAGATGAGACAATTGTTTTATACTTTCAAAGTTATAGTTGCTGTGCATAACCTGTACACATTTCAATTCATACAATACCAGAGTAAACACAACTAGTCCAGGGTTTTGAATTTTATTGACAGGCACTTACAGTTTTATTTATATATAGCCCATATGAGACTATTACTGTAATATTGTCTGGTTTATTCAGTACAAACCATACCCATTTTTAATACTGCCAGGTGACATTCTACTCCTTTATATTTATTTGGTATGAATACTACAAGCTAGACTGTCATCACCAGCCTCGTGACGCAGCCTCTGCAACCTGCTTGCATGGATTTCCTGGTTCACAGCCCACTCAGCTAGAGCTGTAAAGAAGCTAGAGAAAGATTTAAGCATACCTGTCCATCACACACACAGACTGGACTTTGGTAAACAGTTATTGATATGAATACTTATACATGCCTGGGACATCACGCCTCTGCCATGCTTCTTGGACCCACTGGTCCAAGAGCTCCCTCTTCCTCCACTTCAAGTTGGCATAGTGGTGCTGGACCTGCTCACCAGCCCGAGGGATGCTGGTGAAATCGTGGGTGAGACTTTTCCAGGCCTCTGCTTTGTATTGGGAGCCCTGATCCTGCAGCAGTCTCACATCATGGTTTTTAACAAGGAGTCCTAACATGACCTTGGACTCCTGTATGCCCCAGTGCTGCACCCAAAAGCGCATACCCTCCCCAACACCAGCCATACTGCTTACAGTGGGGAGCTACAACCAGTTATGAGCTGTATTCCTGCCTGCGAGGTTTAAATACAGCCGATTTCCTGCACTTTGCCGTGATTGGACGGTTTTGAATATGCTGAGCTAAGCTATGGGCCAACCTGCTTACCTAAGGTTGACAGTGCTTAAAGGGGCAGGTTCAGAACTGCTTACCAATGGGCAAATCCACTTAGGTGGGCTACTCATTGTTTAGCATTCATATTTATGCAATGCTTACACCAGGTAAGCATAGCTGTGCAATGCTTAGCATTGCTTAAGTTTTATTTTATAGACTATCAACTATATGGGACTGAGTCATCATTCCTGACATATTATAATTTTGTTTACCTTCCCTGACATCCCCCTATGTGCTTTCATTACATTTATTCTTGTGTGACTATACTATATGGGGCACTTGTGTTTATATGGGGATTTCACAGCTTTATTACACTGACACCTCACATTTATCTATTTATTATTTATTTACATTTGTTGACCGGGAAAGTCCGACTGGATGCAGGTCCTTTTTCAGTGGAGGCCCAGGGAGAAATGCTCCACAAGTAACATTATTACAAACATAGTTACAGATGAAGAACATAGTACATACAGTAAACACCTAGCATCTGTGCCATCTAAGATGGCATGTATTCTATGACGTAAAGAGCAGTTACTAATATTGTTACAGTAATAAATTACTGCAGTATAATAAACAGATAGGCATACAAGCATCAGAGTTTGCTGTAATAAAGGTAGTTAGTGAGATGGAAGAGAGGTTGGGGTATATGGAGTGGGAGATGTTAGAGAGGAGAGTTTCAAGGGCATAGCCAGAATGTTTTTAGGTGCGCTTTAAGCAATACTTTGAAGTGGGTGCATGATGGTACAGAGGTTATTGTGGGGCGGAAGGTATTCCATAATTTGGCTATTGAACTGGAGAATAGTGCTTCTCCAGCAGAGTTCTTGACTCTAGTTACCTGTAATTGATTTTTGTTGATGGATCATAGTCATCTGGTGGTGAGATAGGGTTGGAGTAGATTTTGGAGGGATGGGACTTTTAGTGGATGGTTTACTAGTTTGTGGGTGAGAGAGAGTTGATACCATTGAAGGAGGTGGAGTTCTAGCCAGCCCAGTTCAGCAAGTGAGAGACAGTGATGACTATGGTAGGATGCCCCGGTGGTGAACTTGGAGATTTTATTGTAGCAGGTTTTGAGTTTATTTAGATCACTTTGCCTTAGGTTGGTGTATATTGGAGAGGCATAAAGTAGGGTGGAGATAAGATATGAATTTTCAACTGAAATCCTAGCTGCTTTGGTGAGGAATTGTTTATTTCTGTATAAGGCTCCTATTTTTTTGTGGACTTTTTTATGGTCATGGATATGTGAGTGTCAAACTTGAGATCATTGTCTATTTCAACTCCTAGCAATTTGATGTGATCTGTTGGGTGGATAGTGGCATTGTCTTTTGCTGTGATGTTAAAGTGAGAGTAGGTTTGAGTATGCTTGGTAGGTTGGAAGATGAGGAGTTTAGTTTTGTTTGGACTGAGTATTAACTGGACATCAGATAGCCAAGTTTCAACAGAGGAAAATGCATCCTGTGTGACCTTTTGCAGTTCAGGTAGGGACTGGGCTGAGCAGATGATGGTTGAGTCATCTGCGTATTGTATGAGTGTGCCATGTTTGGTGGCAGTGACTAGATTATTGGTGAAAATGGAGAAGAGTAAGGGTCCAAGGATGGATCCTTGGGGAACACCAATAGAGACAGGTAGTTGGAGTGATATGTCCTTCAGCCATACATCGGATTGCTGGCAGTCAGTCAGGTAGCTCTAAAACCACTTGGTGACTGATTGAGAGAAGGATAGGTTATTGAGAACAGAGATGAGTTGTTTGTGTGGGACCATGTCAAATGCTTTAGATAGGTCTAGGAAAGTAGCAGAGGAGAGATAGCCATTGTTTTTATGCTGAAGGATAGTGCTAGTAAAAGAGAGTAAGGCAGTGGTAGTGCTATGGTTTGGTTGGAAACCATATTGAGTATTAGAAAGGAGGTTGTTAGTAAGGAGGCAGTCTAAGACTTGAGAGTGAATGCATCACTCTGGTATTTTGGAGAGTGGAGAGAGAATAGCTATGGGGCAGTAATTGGTGAGCTCTGTAGAGGGGCCGCCTTTGTGGAGGGGAATAATGTGTGATATTTTCCATAGTGTAGGGACGTAGCATTCTGACAGAGATCGGTTAATCAAGATTGAGACTGGGTAGGCTAGGGTGTCAGCTGCAATTTGTAGGTATTCACTTGGGAGCTTGTCTGCTGCTAGTTTAGTGGGTTTAAGTTTAGTTAAGAGTTTTTTTATGTTGGAGATAGGAATAGGAGAAAAAGAGAAGACAGTGGGAAGATTACTAGGTGAAGGTGTTGGGTGGAGGGGAGGGGGGGTTGTGTTGTCTAGCTAGTGATAGCACGGTTTGTGTTAAGAGTTTATTGAATGAGGTAGCAATATTTTCTGAGGAGTGGAGAATGTTAGGTGGAGGGGTACTGGTTTTACCTGGGTGGAGGATGAGTTTATGGAGGACCAGAATTGCTTGGGGTTGTGTTGGGAGGAGTTAAGGGCAGACTGGTAGTATTGGATTTTGTCCTGCTTTATTAGCTTTTTGACTCTATTGTGTAGTTCTAGGAATTTATGCCTAGCTGAGGGGGGTTTTGGTTTTGCACCAGTGTTCCAAGGCTTTATCTCTGTTTTTCATTTCTGACATAGTGGCTTTCTGTAGCCATGGGGAGGATTGGGCTTTGGTTTTGGTAAGTCTTATGGGGGTGTGGTTATTTAGGATGCCTAGGAAGGTAGTACTGAAAAATTGAACTGCATCATCTAGGCTGAGGTACTATAGTGGATGCCAGTTACATTCTTTGTGGGCTGAGATGAATGTGAGTGGGTTAAAGTTTACTTTTTTATGTATTTGCCGGTAGATGACAGGTTTAACTTGGTATAGGTGTCTTTTGAGTAGTAATTTTGGGGAATGATCACTGAGGCTATCTGATAGGCAGCCTGCTATATAAGACTGGGGGATCTTACTGACTACTATCCAATCCAGGGTAGTATGCTTGTTGGAGTTTTTATTTATTCTGGTAGGTGACTGGATTAGTTGGGTGAAACCATGAAGGTTTAGATGATGGGTTGGATGGCTGCCACAACAGGATTGCCAGTCAGTATTGAAATCACCTAAAATTATGGTCTCTTGGGAAAGATGATGGGTAGCCCAGTTGAGAAGGTTTTCTAGTGGAGGGATATTTTGGCCAGGTGGGAAGTAGCATCCTATTATGTTGACGGTTTTATTTTGTTTAGTTTGGAACATCTGATTCTACTACACTACTCTGGTTAACAAATATATGTTATTTACTACCTAATGATAAAAAAATATATATGTACTGTTTTCACATGTAAAATGCAAATTGGCTTTAGTGGGGATTGAACTGGGAATGATTACTTACAAAGTGAATGCTCTAACCACTTCACTATTTCCACATTGTTACTTTTCAAAGTATATTCCTATTTATCCTTGTGATGTGTAAGCTAGGCTGAGCAGAGCTGCTCAATGCACACACCTGCTCAGCTATGATTAAACTTTATTGCAGACTGAAAAAAAAATTAAACAGATGTGTTTTATTTTTTTAATGTAGGGGTATGCACATTGCTTTCTGCAGCATTATCTGTGGGGGGTTGTGCTTTTCACACTGTGATGACATGACAGGCTTTTCATTTGAGAGGTATGCTCCACAGACAGTAACAGTGTCCGCCATACCTCTCAACTGTACAGATTTTCACAGAATGTCCAGATTTTTGCCTTATATTTTTGGTACATTTTTCATACAATTGTGGCTTTCTGGCAGATTAGTGGCAAAGCATTAGACTGCAGTTAGAAAATAATGACAGACATTTGAGTTTTATACTTCATACCCTTTGGAAAATGCATGCTAATGTGAAGCCTGTCATTATATCAACTTTATAAGTTTGTGAGAGCAATATTTCACATTTGTACCTATTTGTCCCTTGTTTTTATGGCTTTGTCCAGATTTCTTCTGAGGTTGAGAGGTAATTGTATCCGCAGACACTCTCGCTAACTTTACATTGCTGTATGACAATTATGGAGTGCAGGGGGCATGTGTATTGTGACAGCACTGCTGTCAGACACCCCCCCTGCACTTGTACACAGAACCGTGTCCATATTAGAGTACAGCAGCCTGTCTTCATGAATATGCATGGTGCACTACCATGCTGCATGGAAACAGTCCCATCCATGCAAGAATAAGCTATTCTTGCATGAAAGTTTGCTGAATCCCAGGGAATTACTTCTTCTTTTGTTTTTTTCCCAGTTAGGGGTCGCCACAGCGGATCACCTGTTCTCTCATAATTGGCAGTAGAGTTTTACGGTGTCGAGTTGCCAGCCCAGTGCCCAACCTTCCATGGAAGGCGCGCACACACACACACACACACACACACACACACACACACACACACACACACACTCACACTCACACTCACGCCTAGGGCCAATTTATAGTGCCCAATCCACCTACAGCATGTATTTGGCATATAAAACATTGCATGATAACTATAAGAATTAATCAGAGGAGGTTAGAGAATACTGGAAAGAGAAAATGAAAAGGCAGTTTACAAAGGAACACTGGAAGGACATCTGTATGATTTCAAAGTATGCAGCAAACTCCAGAGGGTCTGGAATTTTTCCTTGAAAATTTTGCATATGTATTTTATACCCCAAGAAGAATTTAGATAGATTATCCTCAGGTAGACAGCAATTGCTGGAGGTGTGATGCAAAAGAGAGAGGTAACTGAAAACATTTTCTGGGAATATAACAAGTTTTCAGATTTTAAAAATTCCCTGCAGAGTACTTTGTCAGAAATGTTGGGACAACACATGGTTGCAGCTAAGAAGATGCTGGAACAGCACATAGTTGTAAATAAGGAATTTTTTCTTTTGAGCTAGGATGTAGGAACTGAATTGTCCAAACATAATAATGCCATACTAAGTTTAATGACACTAACTGCCAAAAAAGTAATAACTAGAAAATGAAAATAGGTTCATACCAGGCTATTTTTCTGCAGACTATTATAAGCCTAATCAGAATCAATCCAAGTACCCTGTATATGTAAGATCAAGACCTTAACTATTATGCCAACACCTCCAAAACAACTGTAATTGAAGTACTGAATATTTTAAAGGACGTAAAGAACTGGAGGTATTTAGAAAAGGGAAGGAGCAAATTACATAGAAACAAATTGAATTTATGGGAACGGCATGCAAAATAATTTTCAGGAGCAGGACTGAGGTTTAAGGAAGGCAGGATTTGAACGATTTTTGTAATGTTAGAATGAAAGTTATTTATTAAAAAGAAAACTTGCATAATGCACAAAAATATTGAATAATATGCCTTGTTTTCTTTTCTATTAATATGTTTATAATTAATATGGAAAGAAAGATGTGGTGAAGCTTTTTATAATAAAAAAAAAGATATAATGAAGATAGGCCTACGTTGTTTAATATATGAAGATTTAATAAAGGTATTGAAAAAAGATGAAAAGTGGTTAGAAAAATAAAATGTCCTCTTAGTGGGCAGCTGTGTGCCTTGCTAGTGAAATAAATTATGAATAAAGGAAAGAAAAAGAGAAGGGAAATGTGATTTAAAGTATGAAATTAGTATTCTAGCTATGTTTCCACATAACTGAAATACTAATTTGAGATATTAGGAATAAGTGCTGTGTCTTTAAGAAGCATGTCAAAGACATAGCATGCATGTATAAATGCCAGTTAACTTCTATAGTGATGTGTTTGTATAAAATAAAGCTGCTTGAAGAGAACCCACAAAGACTCTTCTATTGTGTCCAAATTAGGAAAGCGACATGGTGTCAGAACCGGGATCGCAGAGAATAATATTTAGAGCCATAAGGTGCAGAGATGACAGTGAAGGTAAACTAAGAGAAATGAGCAAGAAAAAGTGCCAGAAAATAATCAAAGGTAATGAGAATTCACACAAACTGTTTATTTTATGAAAAGGATAAAATGGAGCATTATAAGAGCACAAACCGCATTATTAAACAACTGAGAAGCACTAAAGGTTTATTAACTAAGGGAAATATTTAAAATATTTGACAAAATGATTATCAGAAAGGCAAAATGAGCATGTTTAAGGCAAAAATGAGTACATTTAAAGTAAAATAAGCATGTTTAAGGCAAAAATGAGTATGTTTAAAGTAAAAGGAGCATGTTTAAGGCAAAACAGGCATGTTTAGAGTAAAATGAGCACAATAAAAGTACAATGGGCATGAAAAGAGATTAAACTAGCAAAACGAATATAATAAGGGCAAAAAGGGCACATAAGCATAAATAAAGCAAGGCAACTGCATGCTTTTTGGCAAAGTGCTGTGTTTTGGCATAACTACAACTTTGTTTTTTGAAGTATCTCAAAGTGTGTAAAAGTGCTTATAAAGTGTGCTTATTACTGTGTATGTATTGCGAAGAGTTTATTTGTGTGCAAAGTGCAACTAATTCGTGAAGTACAGTCAAAGTATAGCCATTTCTAAAAGTTCTTGTGCTGGGTGTGTCTATTTGCAAAGTGCAAATATTACAGAGTGTTTCTTGCACTGTAAAGAATTGCCTAGCAAGGTACTGCCATTTTGAGGAGATTTCAGTGTGCAGTGTACAGTTTATTCGCAAAGTGCAATTACTTCAAAATGTTATTGACTCTGAGCTTCTCTTGCCCAGTTCATTCACATTGTGAAGTTATTTGAAAGGTTTCTTAAAATGATGATAAATTACTTTTGCAAGACAACAATTTCAAGGGTATTATAGTGCCCTAAAGACTTATTTCACCTTGCATCATACAGTCATTTGATATGTTTCTTGTACTGTTAAGAGGTAATTTCTTGCACAATAGTAATTTCAAAGGTGTTACAGTGCCCGAGTTACTTCACAGAATATGCCCAGTAGCATAGTTTCAAAAAGCCCAAGAGCATAATTTCAGAAGCACAAAAGAATAAGGGCAAAGTTACAAATATTGGTATAAATTTCTGCCATATGTGTATGCATTCATGCTTATTTGCAAAACCCTATACTAGTATGTGTTAATATGGCAGATGGATTTCTAAAGCTCTCACCACTTGTATTTGCTCAGAATATTCCAGAGAATTGGAGAATATTTGAGCAAGAGTACAATATTTTTAAACAAGCAGCTTATTCAGATTCAGCTAAAGATGCATGCATTAAGGCATTCATTTTATTAAATCTAGCTGGGTCAGAGGCCATAGAAAGAGAGCTTTCATTTGTATATTCACCAGCAGTATATGAGGGAGAAGATGAAAATTGTCATATTGTTGTACAAGCTGAATCAAAGGAAGACCCCGAGTGTTTGAAGTACAAGTTCAGAGAAATGTGTAATCCCCAGACAACTATTACAGTAGAGATACATCACGAGAGATCAGAAATCAGGGAAAACTTTTGCAGCTTATATAACTGACCTGAGAAACAAAGCTAAAACATGTCAGTTTGGTGACTTAAAAGATAAATTAATAAAGGACAGGCTTATGTGTGGTATTAACAGTGCTTCTGTGAGAAAGATCTTGCTTCATGACAGTGATTTAATGTTGAGTAAAGCCATAGAGATTTGTCAAATCCATGAGGTGACAGAAAAACACACAAGTATGCTTGCAAGTGACAAGAACATGGTTTCAGCAGGCTCCAGTGCAAATGTAGATAGTATGCAACACATGGCAAACAGAAGTAAGCCTAAGCACATGGCAGCCATAACCCCTGCTGGCTCACCAGGGAAACCACATAGCTTTCCAGCAAGTTCTAAGACTAGTTCAGTTAAAGGAGTATGTTCCTCAGAACAGTACAAGGATGAATCAGCAAAACCGAAGTGCAACTTTATTGTTAACTGTCATAATTGTGGTGCAAATCATGAGTTTAAAAGAGAGAAACACTTGGCATTCAGTCAGCAATGTCACAAGTGTAAAAAATGGAAACATTTTCAAAAGTTTTGCAAGTTAAGTAAACCACACACAATTGTAAAGAAAGGTCACACAAAAAAGCAAGTTGATCAAGTAGAGATGCAACAGTCAGCTTTCTGTGTAGTTGGTGAAAGAGTTGATGCAGTGAACTTACTGGCAAAGAGTGAGCTGTTTTGTACTGTCCAGATCAATGGTAAATCCACAGAGCATAAAGTAGACACTGGTTCAAAGTGTAATGTTATATCAGCAGACACATTTGCTAAAGTGAGAACTAATGACCTCATTGTGGCCAGTAGTGTAAAACTTGTTGCTTATGGAGGCAGAGAAATTGAAATCGAAGGCTCAGTGATGTTATGTCATATGGCCAAGAGCTGTTGCAATTTGTTATTCTATGTAATCCAAAGACCAGTACAGTCTTTACTGGGTCTCAAAGATAGCTTGAGAATGAATCTGCTTTCTTTTACCAAAGAAGTTCATCACATAAGAGCATCTCCTAGTTCCATTTTTTCTGAAGCCATTTTCTCAGAGTATGCGGATGTTTTTGATGACATGTTGAGCAAACTTCCAATTGTGTATTCCATAAAGTTAGACCCAGACGTCACTCCAGTAGTTAGACTGGCAAGAAGAGTTCTGATAGCTATGCAAGATACAGTCAAGGCACTGTTGGATAAAATAGTGCAGCAAGGTGTAATTTGTCCAGTTACAGAACCAACTGAATGGGTGTCATCTATGGTAGCAGCTCACAAAAAAGGCTCAGATGAAGTCAGAATATGTATTGACCCACGAGATTTGAACAAAGCATTGAAGAAACTGTATCATCCAATGCACATAGTCGAAGGAGTCACAGCCCTACTACCGAATGCCACTGTCTTTTCTGTTTTGGATGCAAAAAGTTCATTTTGGCAAGTGATGCTTGATCGCAAATCCTCATTACTATCACTTTTGGTACCTCCTTTGGCAGATACAGATTCCTAAGGATGCCATTTGGAATAAATTCTGCAAGTGAAGTCTTCCAGCGGGCAATGGAGCAAATTTTTTTCGGGTTACCCTTGTGCCATAATAGTAGATGATTTATTGGTTGGAGGCAATGGTGAAGCAGAGCATGACAAAAACCTAAAGAGAGTTCTAGACAGAGCATGTGAAGTAAACTTGAAGCTCAATCCTCTAAAGTGCAAATTCAGGCTACCGGAAGTTACACATGTAGGTCATTTATTTACCAGTACTGGCTTGAGACCAGACCCAACCAAGCAAACAGCTATCCTTGAAATGTCAGCACCAGACAATATTCAAGCTCTACAGTGTACCCTAGGCATGGTCAACTATTTAGGCAAATTTCTATCGGACTTCAGTGAGTTGACAGCACCTTTATGAGAGCTAACATGAAAAAATGTTGCATGGTCATGGTTAGAACATCACCATAAGGCATTTGAAGATCATTAAGCAGAAAACTGCCATGATGTGAATAAACCAGTCACTCTTTCCTGTGATGCTTAAAAATTTGGTCTTGGCACAGTTATACTTCAAGAGGGCAGACCAGTAGCCTATGCATCTAGAACACTTACCCAAAATGAAATGCAGCTTGCTCAAATTGAGAAAGAACTTTTGGCAAAAGTATTTGCATGTTCCAAGTTTCATGATTATATTTATGGTCGAGCTATGCAGATTGAAACTGACCACCAACCTCTAGCTACTATTTTAAAGAAGCCTATGCATTCAGCTCCAGCAAGATTACAAATAATGATGCTCAAATTACAAAAGTACAACTTCAAAGTGGTCTATATGAAAGGCAAACTACTCTATCTGGCTGATAACTTTACCCAGATCACGGAGAAATATGACAGAACAGCTTGACACAGAGAAATTTGACTTTGACGTGATAGCAGTGCATAATTATTATTCTACCACTAGGCTTGATGAGTTAAGAGATCACACAAAGACTGATTCAGTTTTGCAAAAGCTCAATCACTACATTAATGTTGGATGGCCGTCAAAGCAATCTAGTGTATCGCCTGAAGTGCAAACCTATTTTCCTTACAGAGATGAAATGTTGATGGAAGATACCATTATTTTCAAAGGTCCTAAAATTGTTGTTCCTGCTTCCTTACAGCAAGAATATATCCAGATTTTGCATTGTGGTCACCCAGGTTCTGCATCCACTAAGAGAAGAGTGAGAGAATTAGTATTTTAGTCTTCATTACTGAAAGACATTGATAAAGTACTTTCTTCTTGTTCAGTATGCAACAGTACTAGACTGCATTTGCAAAGAGTACCAGTTCAGCTAAGTCTTGATCAACAGTAGCCACTGATATCTTTGAGAGGAACAATCAATGCTACTTAGTATTGATAGACTCTGATTCGAACTGATTTGAGACTGACTTACTACCTAACTTAACATCCACTGCTGTTATTACTAAGCTGAAATGTAATTTCTCAGTCCATGCTGGTCCACACACAGTTATTTCTGACAATGGTACTCAATTTACTAGTCAGTTGTTTCAGAAATTTGCAAGAGAATGGGACTTTGTACATGTTACTAGCAGTCATGAATATCCACCATCAAATAGTCAAGTTGAAGGTGCAGTGCAGAGTGCAAAGCAATTACTTGAAAGGTCAAAGTGTGACATTAATGATGTCTTTTTGAATTTATTTAACCCCAAAACATACACTGTGATGATATTCTTGGCTCACCTGTTCAAAGACTTCTTTCCAGGCAAACCAGAACGACGCTACCTATTAGTTCCAGTTTATTGAGGCCTAAAGCTAAGAACAACAGAACCATAAAGGCTCAACTATTCCAGAAGCGTTCAATCCAGAAGTCCAGTTATGATAAATCAAGCAGATTTCTTTGTCCATTGAGGGAAGGAGAGAAAGTGAGAATGAAAATGGTAAAAGGTTTCGACCAGATTGGTCAAGTTACCGGAATATGTGCCAAGCTGAGATCCTACTTTTTAGAATCCAAGGGTGTGGAGTACAGGAGAAATCTCATACATCTACTTCCTGTACCAGAATCATCATCACAACATTGTTTTAGTGACACAGACTCTAGATCTCAGAGTGAACCAAATGTTGTTCCCATTCCAGAGTGTGTTCCTACCTCTGATTCCATTCTTGAAGATGTTCCAAAGAATTCTAAGATCAAACATTTTACAGAGATTCCCAGTTTTATGTCATAAGATATGGACGAGTATCCAGGCCCAGTATGAAATATGCATCAACATGGACTTAACTGTCTATATATGTACCTTATCTTGTGTATATGCATGATCGAGAACTGTGATACCTGCATGTCAAATAGTCATAACATTGCATGTTTCATTTTTTTCAAGAGGGAGGCTCTAAATCAGAGTGCATGTGCTGTGTGCCATGCCTTTAAGAAACAGGTCAAAGACATAGTGTGTATGTATAAATGCCAGGCACGTGCCATTCCTAGTGCCATTTTGAAAGTACAGCCAGAGAGTAAGCATTTATGATTCCAGTAATTAGTTTGTATATATGTTACTTAAGTTAAAGTCAGTTAACTTCTATAGTGATGTGTTTGTATAAAATAAAGCTGCTTGAACATAACCCACAAAGATTCTTCTATTGTGTCCAAAGTAGGAGAGTGACAGTATGGTTCAAAATACTGCATTATTAAAGGCTGGCATGAGAGAATAAAAATGCATGAAAAATTGTTTATAGACTTTTTAAAGTAACATTTTGTAAAAAAAAGTGTACTTGCTTAGCACAGCAATTTTAGGCCTGTTCATTTATTGGACAGATAGTTATAGCCATCCATTAATGATTGAAAAGATCACATATGAATTATGTTTTTCTTTCTCTTGGGGTTCCAGGCTAATCCCAATTAAAATGGGGACTATATATAATGGATACAAAAAGGATGGCTGAAATAGACAAATCCGAATGTTTTCTGTGAAATTCTTCATGTACATTATATTTTAAGAGAAATAAAACTTCAATATTAAACAAGATTGCATTAGAAAAAAAACAAAGATTTCTGGGAAAGTATAATGAAAAGGAAAAAGAAAATACATGAAAGAATTTTTGTTATGAATATGGGAGAAAAGTAATGTACAGGAAAATAAATTTATAAGGTGTAAAATGAAATCAGATTAAGTTTAACACGAGGGTATAGAAACATTTTTTTTGTGCTGATGCATGACAAAATGCTGAAAAAAAAAAGATTGTTGAGTATTTATAAAAGACTAGATAAAATAGAAAATAGTGGAAAGGTTTCATTTAGAGATTATATTTAGCTATATCCTGGTAATGGGAGAAATGAACCATAAGCAAATACAGGAAATGTTATTTATGTTTACACACTTTATTTAAATTGACATTTAAAATGACAGAAAAAAAGAAGTTATGTACTCACCATAACGTTCTATGTGAGTTGTTCCATCTCTCCTTCATTCTTCACTGATGGGTTCAGAGCCAATCCTCGGCTCTGACATGGCCGACTAGCAAGCTCAAAGTTTTCCAGTAGCTCGAGACCCAGCCCCTTATCCCACAATGCACTGCTGGAATTACCTCAGATCTTGTTTGCTGCATACCATATAGTGATACTATAATTATTCGGCCTAGGAATGAAGACACATTGAGAAACCAGGATGAAGACAGCCTCCAGGTCAACTGCCAGCCAGGAGAGGGAAGGAGGGAGGGACGTGAGAATGAAGGCGAGATGGAACAACTCACATAGAATGTTATGGTGAGTACATAACTTCTTTATGTGAAGTTGTTCAGTCTCGCCGTTCATTCTTCACTGATAGGTAGCGTCGCTAGCACCCTAACCCTGGGTGGTTCACGGAAGTACACTCTTCAGAACCATAGAACCAAATGAAGCCCTGTCCCTGGAGGCCTTATCCACTTTGTAATGAGTTATAAAAGTGTGAGGTTTAGACCATGTGGCTGCAGCACAGATGTTGTCTAGAGGTAATTTGGCTTGAAAGGCTGAAGAGGTAGAAACTGTTCTGGTTGAATGAGCCTTCACCTTACTAGACAAGGCATGTTATGACAAGAATATGTGTAAGTTATACAATCTGACAGCCACTTAGAGTTGTTTTGGCAACTGGTTTACCTTTCCTGGCCTCAGAAAAAGACACAAAAAGCTGATCTGATTTCCTAATCTCTTTTGTTCTGTCTAGATAAAATCTGTCTAGATAAAAGCTGTCTGTAAACATCAAGTTTGTGCAACATATATTCCAATTTGTTGTTGTGATTAGAAAAGAAAACAGGCAACTCAATGACTTGACTGATGTTAATCTCTGAACATACTTTAGGCAAAAAGGATGGGTTTGTCCTGAGAGATACTCTGTCAGCATGAAAGACCATATAAGGAGGCTTGATGGATAGGGCTTGGAGCTCTGACACTCTGTGGGCTGAAGTGATGGCTACTAGGAATATAGTTTTCCACGACAGAAATTTTAGCTCACAAGATGATGCAGGCTCAAAGGGAGGAAGAATGATGCGAGATAACAAAAAATTCAAATTCCAGGGAGAATAAGGAGTCTTCACTGGAGGCCTCATGTGAAAGGAACCTTTTAGAAAAGCTTTAGACAATTGGTGAGCCATAATATTCAATCCATCAATCCCTAGATGGAAATTAGATATAGCAGCTAGTTGTACCCACACCCGCACTGTAGCATCTGCTGCTCCTTTGTTGAAAATTTCTGTCAAGAACTGTAAAATAGAAGACAATGGTGCTTGGTAAGGGTCAATATTATGGTAGGAAACCCAAATGGAAAATCTCTTCCACTTACTACAATACAACTTTCTACTGGAAGGCTTCTGGGAAGCCAACAAAATTTGACTAGTGTCATGGGAAAGATTATAAAGCCTGGCTATGTGGGGAATTGGAGCAGCCAAGCTGTTAGCTTCAGTGTCTGCTATGAAGGATGGAGATCCCCTGATGGATGTGTCAATAAGTCCGGAACTGGGTCCAGGATCCATGGGTCTTCCAGAATGTGATGTTAAAGAAACGGAAACCAAAGGCCAATGAGGGGCTATAAGGATGACTGTCTATCCCAGTGACTTTGCTTTCTGTAAAAATCTGGGTATCAGAGGAATTGGGGGAAAAGTGTAGAGGAGACCCGTGGACAAGAGCATCCCTCGGGGACTGACCTGGCTGGGAATCAGGGCAAAACAGCTTCTGCATTTTTTGTTGATATGACTGACAAACAGGTCGCAGGAAAGCTGGCCCCATTTGTGGAAAATCCTGTCCGCAATCTCTTGTTTGAGGGACTATTCGTGGGGCAATAAAATTGCCCTGTTCAGTTTGTCCGCTATGACGTTGGATTTGCCCGGGATGTGCACTGCTAACAGAAAGTGCTGGGATGACACTACCCACTGCCATACTCTGAGGGCTTCTCTGCAAAGGGGGTAAGACTTGGCCCTGCCTTGCTTGTTCAGGTACCAGACCAATGACATGTTGTCTGTCTGTATTGCAATTGTCCCTAGAGGAAGAGAGTCCTGAAAGTATTGCAACGCTAGAAGTACTGCTCTCATCTCCAGGACATTGATATGCAGATGTAATTCTTGATCTGTCCATGTGCCTTGGGCAGTCTTTCCCTGAAAATGCCCCTCCCACCCTATCAGGGAAGCATCTGTGGTCACAGTGGCAACTGGAGGGGGTAGCATGAAATGACATGAAGAGACGTCAACCACCACTGAAGATGCTTCTTGCAAGAATTCATTATCAGGATTGTGTGATTCACTGGAAGTTTTTGGTACAACCATTGCATGAATAGGAGCCACTGAAGAATCCTCATATGCATCTTTGCTAACAGGATTGCCAATATTGCTGCTGCCATCAATCCTAGTACTTTCAATACCTCTGCAGCTGGTGCTCTGCTCTTTGATACCAAGGACGTGATGTATTGGCGAAGAATACAAACCCTTTCTGGTGGAAGACGAAGAGTGGTGGTTGACATGTCTAATTCTGTGCCTATAAAAACAATATGCTGAGATGGCAACAAGGCAGACTTTTTGAAATTGACTATAATGCCTAGCCGAGAGTGTCACAGTAGCCTCTCTCACTTGAAGAAGTTGATGCCTGGTGGTGGAGGTAAGGAGCCAATCGTCCAAGTACGGAAACACCTGGAATCCTAGACACCTCAGATGAGCCGTGACTACTGCCATGCACTTGGTGAACACTCTGGGGGCTGTAGTGAGACCAAAGGGCAGAGCTCAGAATTGATAATGATTGGCTCCCAGACGGAAACGCAGGTGATCCCTGGATGGTCTGGCCATTTTTATGTGGTAGTATGCATCCTTGAGATCGATAGAGTACATCCAATTGTCTTTCCCTAAAAAGGGAAGTATGGACTGTAGTGTGACCATTTGGAACTTCTCTTTCCTCAGAAATTGGTTGAGTCTGCTGAGATCCAAAATGGGTCTCCAGTCCCCTGTTTTCTTTGGAACCAAAAAGAATCTTGAGTAAGTTCCGAATCCTGTTTGGTCTGCTGGGACTGGCTGGATGACTCTTTTTTTCTAGCAATCGGCGTACCTCTATTGTTGCTTATTCCCTGTGACTGGGTGGAACATTTGGTATTTCTTTGACAGGATGGGGCTGGGTGGAGAACGGTATGAAATACCCACTGGAAATGATACTTTGTACCCAATTGTTGTTTGTTATATCTAGCCAGGCTTTTGGGTACAATGACAAGCAACCCCCAACTGTCTTCAGAGTAGGACAGCCGGGCCTCCCTTCAGGAGTGCTGGTTGGACTGACCAGATAAGTGATCTCTGTCACCCTGGTGTTGCAGACCCCCTCTGCCGCGAGGGCGGCGACTTCCATTGTAACCCCCTCCTCTGCCTCTGGAGGGGTGCTCTCCACGTGTGTCTTGAAAGGCTCCTTGGGCTTTCCGGAACCACATCTTTTCTCCCCTCTGACCTTTAGGATAGGGTCGAGTGGGGATGGAAAAATGGACTGCGACAGCAAAGGAGTCTTTCTTTGTTCACACCTGGTCAAAGTCTCCTTCACCTTTGGCCCAAACAATGATGAGCCGTCAAATGGGGTATTCGTAAAGGAAGACTTGAAGGGTTCCGCGAAGGACCAGAGTCACATCCAGGCATGCCTACGAAGAACAATTCCTGTACCTGCAGCTCTACTCGAACCATCAGCTGCGTAAGATACGAGACGCATGGATGAGTTAACTATTGAATTAAGGGTAGCAAGCTGGGTAGCAACTTTGTCGGATACACTCATAACTACAGCACCCTGAAGAGTATCTCACAACACCTTAAGGAGATCTCTCTGCAGTCTGGTAAAAATGGGTCAAGTAGTTCAGTGATTTGAGTGAGAAAGTCACTGAACTAAACATATGTTTCCCATATCTATTTATGATCCTGGATTCTCTGTTAGGAGGATGGGTAGATGAGGAAGTCTCAGTCATTTCCTTTTTGGTGGCTGCCGCCAACACCATGGCATCAACAGGGACTCCCTTGGTCAAAAAGGACTTATCTACAGAAGCAGAAATATACTTATTAGGCCTCCTAAGGACAGGTTCCATAGATTCTGGTGACTTCCACACCCTACGAGAGACCAGATCCATAGGCTCATCTTAGGGCGGAGGCACCCAATAGGTGGAAGGTTGAGACCCGGACGCCTTCAGGAGAACTGATGCATCCTCAGTAGGGCTCTTGGACTGCCAATCACCCCTCTGCCTAAGAATTTCAAGAATCTCCGCAAAGGAGATGTCCTCAGATGGGGATCTAGGGGACCCTTCTGATTCATCCAAGTCAGTGTCTGATGTTGGATACTCCTGTGGGGAGTCCAAATGCCTCCTCTTGCATAATCTCTTCCTGGGAATTTCTTCAGGGGGACCCTCTGGAGAGGTCTCAGAAATGCAGGGAGTGCCCTGTGGGGCTATCTGAGGCTCTGGGTCTCTACTCTTGGGATGACCGGAGGAAACAGAAACTGACACAGGCACTTTAGGGGAGGAAGAGGCCAGACCTGGAGATGAGGAAGTCTTAGGAGACAACACTCGTCTCATGGCTTTGAATGCAACAGGGCTCCGATGAGAAGGAGTCGACGGATCATGAGGAGCCACAATCCCCTCCTGCACCGAAGCCGTGGGCTCCAAGCCTGAGGTAGGAGCCAAGCTCACTGGAGCCGAAGCCCCGAGAGGAAGAGTCGGCACAGACAAGTCCGTGCGACTATCCTCCCCGGACCTGACTGGAGTGTGTCGGCTCCTAGAGTTCCCAGTTGGCACCGAGGATGTCCGAGCAGATGGAGACGATGACACTGGAACAGGTGTCAGCTCCAAGGGATCCACAATCATTAGGTTGGCCTCCTTTGGCTCCGTAGGTCTGGTATGGCTCAGAGGAGGAGCAGACAATTCAGGATTAATGGTCTTCGGCTTCGGTGGTTGGGTCTGAGCTGACAGCAATTTAGCTAGGCCTGGTGCCTTTAAGAGCTTCTGAACCAGCTGGTCCATATCCAGATTAAACAGGCCAACCAAAGACCTGGAGGAGTGAATAGATGGAGCCGATTAGAGAAGTAGAGAGGGAAGTTTTTCGGCATCCGGTTCCAAAGCAATGTCCCGGGTGTGAAAAGAACAGACTGTCGGCTCTGAAGCCAGTGGAGCCGAAGTCACAACACTTTCCAACTTTTTCCCTTTTTTTGTCTTGGATTCTGAGGAAGATTGGACAATTTGCTGGCCCCATCCTGGTCAGACAATGCCTCTGAGAAAAGGTGTTTAATAATACCCCTGTCAACTAACTTCCTCTTCCTTTCTGCAAGCACTCAAGTGGAAAAAGAGTGGCAGATACTACATGACTCCTGCAGGTGCACCTCACCCAAACAGTACACACACTGCACATGGGCATCCATAACGGACATCTTTTGTCCGCAGTCTGGGCACTTTTTGAACCCAGACATAGGATGCTCTTCCCTTTCTTCAGACATAGCAACTAACTTCCTGAAAAAGGCAACTAGTAATAAGAGTAATCCAAATATCAAAAAGCCCAAAAAGGGCAACTCTAATCTAACAAGCTGTAAGAAAAGGCCCAAGGCCAACAGGCCAAAGGCAAGCACTAGAGATTTACTGGGAAAAACAGAAAAATCTGCTAAACTAGGTAATAATATGTAAATATAATAGTAGAAAGATATAAAAATGCAATAGAAAAACTTGCTGAAAGATGGAAATTCCCACAATAGTCTCGAGCAACGCTGGAAACCAAGAGATCCGTGCCATGGCAAACTAGATCTGAGGTAATTCCAGCAGTGCATTGTGGGATAAGGGGCTGGGTCTCGAGCTACTGGAAAACTTTGAGCTTGCTAATTGGCCATGTTGGAGCCGAGGTTTGGCCCCGAACCCATCAGTGAAGAATGAATGACGAGATTGAACAACTTCACATTATTACTTTTTCCTACTAAATAACTTTTATTTTAGATATGACGTCATCAGAATACACAAATGTTAAGATATTTACCAAGTTTGCCAGCCAGCTCAAATGCTACATTTATATGTTTTTAATAAACCAAACAGCAACACAAACATAATAGTCTAATGTCTATGTCAGCAGAGATGGAAGTGGATGAATAACATAAGTGAGTGGACAGAACTGTCCCAAGATCACAGATTAAATTGCTTGACATGCAAAACATCAAGTAATTTCATGTACAATCACTTCATCAAAAACAAAAATCATTGGAAATGTAACCAGTACTGTTGCATTTGAGATCACAAACTAAACAAAAAAAATACAGCAGAAACATTAAACAAATAAAACCACCCATGCAGCACCACAAACATACCTCCTATGCCCACATACTCAAATTAATAGTATTCCAAAAACTACAAACACCTTACACTTCATTACTAAAACAAAACATTTCCATCACCTACGCTAAAGTACTGTTTTTGGAGCAACTCTACATCACTGCACCTAAAAATACATACTTCCCTATGCAAATGATCCAAAAAAATTGTTTTATGAAGACACTCTCAGAAGTAGGGTCTCTACCTTCATACCTGAAGAAATTATGTATCCCAATTGTGTGGTTGCAGAACCATGAAGAAAGGCAAAACTCCTGAATCATGCTGTACTTTATCTACTACATTTTGACTGTGGCATAATTTGGTTTACTTCACCACCAAAAAAAAGACTACAGGCCAGATTCAATAAAGCCTACACTAAGTGTACGCCATTCTGAGTGAACAGACAACACAGATATAACCCACACCTTCTTCCTCCTAATTTTAGTTTTCCTACTGATTTTCTTGCAGCTTTAAATGTTGACAGGGATTCATAAAGGTTACCACAAAGTATAGACTACATGTTCATAGGTTCATACTAGGCTATCTGCCCTAGGGCATTTATAAGCCTAGCCAGAGTGTGTTTGGCTTTCGCCACCCATTTTAAATTAATTTTGCTATGCCCTTTTTCGAGGTTAGTATACTGTGCCTCTGTTTAACAGTGACACAGAAGTGATACCCAGGGAAAACCTACGATCTCCCATCCACTCATCAAGATTTCTCTTGAAGAGAGTCAATGAGGGAGTCTGCCTAACCTGGACTGGGATTTTATTCCAGAGTGAAGGGAGCCTCTGGGTTATGAATCTGTCCCTCCAGCATGTCCTATTTATTTCAGTGCTGAGGTTCAAGTCTCTCGAGCGCGTAGCTCGATGGGATTTGGATTTTCTGAGGTGCAGCATGTCCATTAATTCCAGGTTGGACATGGCTTTATACATAAGGCACAGATCGCCTCTGAGCAGGTGGTATGCCACTGAGTAGAGCTGGAGTTTCTTTAACCGTGCAGCATATGGCATCTGTTTGAGCCCTTTGACCCTCTTGGTGAGGTACTTTGGGGTCTTTCCAGTTGCTGCAGGTGTCTGGTAAGGTACATCCCAAAAGGGGCATTGTACTCAATTATGGGCCTGATGAGGGATGAGTAAACAGGCATGATGACCTCCCCTGATCTAGACGTGAATCCCTTCATGAGTAGGTGAGCTATATAAAATGTTTTTCTAACCACTTTGGCCACGTGGTTGTCAAATGAGAGATTGCTATCAACTTGGGTCCCCAGGTCCCTAATTAATTCTTCTGTACTTAATGGATTACCACCTATGTGGGCACTTTGTTTTTGCTTCCCCAAAAAGGACAAGGAATCTTTAGAAATTCTATGTGAATTGGGGGGGGGGGGACAGAATCCCTGAAATTAGAAATGAAGGAGCTTATGTGGCAGTTGAGACTTGACGCCTACCATCACCCCGGCCTCAATAGTATGTTATCTATCAGCTGTGTTCGGTCCTTAAGCTGAGGAGTTTGGAAAGATGATGCATGGGGGGTATAACATCGGTTGTGATTTGGACATAGGACCGGCTGAGCGATCTTGATATATATTTTATACCATGTTTGGAAGATGGAATGTCTTTTTATAATATTTGAAATATTATGGCATGCCTTTTTTATTTATTTTAATGTGTCAGTCTTATTATGCGTATTTGGTTCAAAGTAAGTGTGCTTTTATAATATTAACTGTCAATTGCATTATTTAAGTGCTATGTAAGGAACAGTATTAGTTTTACAGTTGTATATTTTATATTATATACAACTTTTTATATTGTGTGTTTATGGGAGAGGAACATTTTAGTTAGATTGAAGCTACTTGTGCCTGTTTCTTTAAGGTAATTGGAGGGTGTGTTTTGTAATAGACTTTGCTTGCAATGGCTTTAAATGTAGCAGCACTTAAGTGTGAGTTGTTATTTTTCAAAGTCTGAAGAAGTTGGTGCAGGGCGTCGATGAAAAGCAGGATTGTGGTGCTTAATAAAACTGAAGTTGTTCGTTTATTGGCGTCTTGTTTGCTTATCCTTTTGGAATTTAAAAAGACCTGCTTCAGTGAGTTTGGCTATCTGGCTGAGTTTATCTTTGATGAGTTTCACCTCTCTGACTGTGCTTATTGGAGGTGTTTAGTTCTGCTGCTTGGAATTAGGAACTGTGTTGGCTTAGTAGCAGCTTGTTTTTGCCTTTGACTTCCAGAACAAGCATACGTGTGTTTGGGAGGCATTTATTCCTGCTGTTTGGCATCAGGAGCTGTGCTGGTTTAGTAGCAGTTTGTTTTTTCTTGCCTTTGATCTTTAGTGAGCAAGTGCCAGGTAACTTAAATGCAATGTGTTACAGGTAACTTAAATGCAAAAACGACAAACAGTAACTTTCTTTCAAGTGAAACAAGGAAATAAGTACAGTAGGCAATGCAGGTATTACTAGGGATCCACAGAAGCACTGAAAAGCCGCGTTTTAGGTGGAATTAGCGTTTCAGGGAAATAACAAGCAAACAAACAACAAGCATACAAACGAAGCTAGATTCAGCAGGCCTGGATCTAGTCTATGCTACAGCAAACAAGGTGTACCAATTTCAGTAAGAAACAGTTCAAATATGCAGGCACTATAAGCCTTTAACCAGAAATTCCCAGCTCAGAAGGGCAGAGTCCAGACTCTCCTCCCACAAGAGTGCAGACCATGAACCTTCTTAATGTAGAATAACTGGTCTGAAGCCCAAGTGCTTAAACCAGAACTAATACTCTTTTAGAATAACAGACACTGAGCCCTCAGTCAGCAGTTCCCAACTTAGAAGGATGTAAGCTACCTGTCCTGCCACCACAGGCAGCAGCAAAAAACTTCTAATAATGTAAACACTGGTCTGAGAGTGCAATCCAATCCAAAATGATAGATAGCTAAACTTTAATCAAGTTACTACCAAGCAGTAATAAATACAATTGAATACTTTAAAGAATGCCTGGATTAGTGCTCAAGTTATACAAACAAAGCTAGAGTGTACCAATTTCAGTAAGAAGCAGTTCAAATATGCAGGCACTATAAGCATTTGACCAGAAATTCTCCTCCCACAAGAGTGCAGACCATGAACCTTCTTAATGTAGAATAACTGGTCTGAAGCCCAAGTGCTTAAACCAGAACTAATACTCTTTTAGAATAACAGACACTGAGCCCTCAGTCAGCAGTTCCCAACTTAGAAGGATGTAAGCTACCTGTCCTGCCACCACAGTGCAGGCCACAAACCTTCCTAATGTAAAACAACTGGTCTGAAGCCCAAGTGCTTAATCCAAAAGAGAATGATAGCTAAACTTTAATCAAGTTACTACCAAGCAGTAATAAATACAATTGAATACTTTAAAGAATGCCTGGATTAGTGCTCAAGTTATACAAACAAAGCTAGATTCAGCAGGCCTGGATCTAGTCTATGCTACAGCAAACAAGGTGTACCAATTTCAGTAAGAAGCAGTTCAAATATGCAGGCACTATAAGCATTTGACCAGAAATTCCCAGCTCAGAAGGGCAGAGTCCAGCCTCTCCTCCCACAAGAGTGCAGACCACGTACACTCTTAATGTAAAATAATGTACATATAATGTAATCATTCTGAGTGACTAGAAAGCACAAAAAATGTGATAAGAATTTTACTGAATACATACAGTGTACACTTAGTGTAGGCTTTATTGAATCCAGTCCTATGAAATTCAGTTTGCAATTAAATCATCACATGACCAGAAGTATGAAACCCAGATGAAGATATATATATATATATATATATATATATGTATGTATATGTGTGTGCGTGTGTACTGAATTTAATCAAAAACCCATATATTGACCAGAAAACACTGACTTTGCAAACACTGACACACTATGTATGCTCCAAACAAACTCCTTGGTGCATGCAACATTAAAACTAAAAAAAACAAACATTTAAACATTGTTTTTGTAGGGGCGCAAGCCCCACAAACCCCCTACTAGAGGGCATATTTCCCAAAACCCCATAAATGGTGCGATTTCACACACTTGTAGATCATCTGTATAGTTGACCAGATTTTTTTATATATATATACACCCACACACACACACAAAACTCGGGAAGATGGTGCCACTTTGGGTGGCAGCAGCCTCTCTGGCTCCCGATGTATGTGTTGTGTTTTGTGTTGGATTTTTCTGTCTGTGGTCAGCTGGATGGTCCATTTGGCCTGGTTGAGTGTGCAGTTGACTCCAGCCATGGCGTCTTTGTTGCTTGTTTTTGGAGTCGTTGAACTGATCATGGAAGTTTGCATCTTCAGTGGTGAGTTAAATGAGGTGCAGAATGCAGAAGATGGAATTCAGACCCTTGGCTGTCAGGTTTGGTTTGAAAAGACTGGAGTTGGATTATTGGGTCGGAGCAAGCTGGATTGGATTTGGAAGCTGCTGATGATGTCGGAGATGGAGCTGGTGATGGTGACAGTCTGGATGGTGAGGATTGGGGGAAGATCATTGGACTGGTTGTGGTCATTCAGACCTTTGGGTAGCAGAGGTCGTGATGAATGCAGGTGGCAGAAGTCTGGTTTTTGTCTGACATTTTTTGTTTCTGAATCTGATTGGTCTGTGGTGTCAGAAGGGAACGGACTGGGACTTAAGATGTTACTGGTGTTAGAGAGGATGATGGCAGCAGTTGTAGATGAAGTGGATTGCTGTAGTCTGTGGGATCGTGCATGGTTGATAGATGCTTCTGTGCCTTCTGTTGGCTTAGTCAGTGTTGTTGTCAATGTTGGTGTATTTGTATATTTTGTTATCTGTGTTGCTGTCCTTTTCTGTTTGCCCATGAGCTTGGAGAAATGTAATTTGGTTCAGCTGTGCACTTGTGTATGGTCTGAATGACAATAAAGTTACTTTTGATTTTATCGACCCATGTTAAAACTCATTCCTAGGTTGGCTTTTGGAGTTCGACATTACCGTTTTCGATTTTCCATGTTCAACAAAAGTGCAGTCGGAGTTCCATTCAAAAATATGATAGTAAACCGTCGACATAAATATATGTACGTATAAGGTTCTTAGGTGTTTACTAGGCTAACAACTACAAGAGCCTTTTTAAGCCTAGCAATGCATTCACATGATTCACATATGCATGTATGTATATAAGCACACACAATACTTCTGAAGTAATGCTACCTCAATTCTGCACATGTACTTTATTTCCTTCACTTAAGAGAAATCATACACTTAACTGAAACTGAATCCAATCATACCTCTCAACTGTACAGATTTTCACAGAATTTTTTCATAAAATTGTGGTTTTCTGACAAATTAATGGCAACTCATTAAAGACTAAAGTTGGAAAATAATGACAGATTTAAGTTTCAGACTATACCATTCGGAAAATTCATGCTAATGCAAAACCCGTTAGTCTGTCAACTTTTTAAGTTTGTAATGGCAATATTTAAAAATTGTCCCTATTTTTGTGCCTTTGTCCCACTTTTATTTATGGCTTTGTCCAGATTTCTTGCTCTACGAGGTTGAGAGGTATGATCCAAATCAATACACCAGGGTAGGGCACGTCAAACAGTACACATAATGGAAGTAGCAGCAGCCAAGAGAAAAGCATATAGCACAGCAAAACTAGCTTGCACAGCTACAAAGGTAGTAGGTGGGTGAGATTACTTACTCAGGGTACTTTTTCAAGAAATTCAGCACACAAATTCAGCAAATTCTTTACACAAAAACAGAGTTTGTGATAACAGCTCTTCTGGGTTAAGTGTTTTCTCAGGCCATTAAGACCTCAGCTATTTGGTTCAGGCAAACATAAGGTGGACAGAGGCTCTTGATGTTCAGATGAACTATCAGGCAAGAGATACTAAGAATCTGGAAGATACAATAAACTGGTTTGTAAAGTATTACTCCACAATATATATGTAGATGTTGGAAGCATCCCAGCCCACAAAAGAGGTGGTTCTTTTTTAGACATTATATGGCTCCCATTTCTGACAGGGGATCAATGTTAGAACCTTATAGCCCTGATTACACAGTCTGAAGCCTTGAATGTGATAAAGATCAGCAAGAAGACAGACAGTGGGACATGTTGGGATCTTATATGCTCTCAAATTGAAGGTATTTCTGTCTCAGCTGAGGGGGATTATGGAGACAGGTGGGGAAGCTCCTGGTTTTGTAGGAGCAGCAGTCACCAAACTAGGAAGGGGCCTCACATTATGTTCCTCTTATAGGCTAATATCAGTTGTCAGTCATGACTACAAATCTTTTTTCAAGACTCTGCACTAAATATGGTGTCTCCTTTGCTGAGATTGGCATACTGAGATCATGACTTTGTTTCTGAAAAACAAATGGAAAATAATATGAAGAAAAATACTTGGCTAATTCAGAAGGTTCAGAAAAAGACATTCTCAATTTTAATTTATGTATGGATGTGGGGAGAGCATTTCATAGGATAAACTGCAAGTTTTTGTTTTAGGTTATTGAAATTTTTGAGTTGCAAAAGAAGCTGCATCTGTTTTTCTCTATATTTTATGTAAACCTTTATTCCTGCTGATTATCGAGGCACTGCCTCAGATGCCTATTTGTTCCCCACTCAAGTGAAAGCTTGCTGAATTAGATATTAAATTACCCCTCTCCATGGTGGTGACATCAGTATCTGCATCACTCCAGGAGCATGCATGTCCTACATATGCCCCTGCAAGGACTACAGTATTTGTTTTGGTGGCCACACCTATGCCACTACTGAACTGTTGTTCTACTCTGGGAACATCCTCATTCCTTCACCCTGGAGTGACAGTACCATCAAATCCAGCCCTCTGAAAGGGTGTACCAACAAAAGTTCACATCTTTCTCATCCCCCTCTCCTTGGCTACGGCAGAACATAAGACGCTAACTGAACTCTGGTCATCTTGCATAATGTCAAAGCTTTCTCTGAATCACATTCCACATTTCTGTATGGGGATTAGGGTGCTAAGAAAAATCCATTGGTGTGTCATAAGATAGTTCAGGCTGTTGACAGGAATGAGACAGTGATACATACTGTCCCTGTTTCTTTTTGGGCTCTAGCTGGAGCTAGTGCTGCTGTTCTTCAGGTCCTAAAACTAGAGGGAAGTAAAGATGGAGGACAGAGAGTAAAAATGCCTTTTTTGCAGATGATTTGTTACAATATCTTAATAAATCATAATGGGATTTTTTAGACAAGAAAATAAACCAAATTAACATTTTTTCCATTAACACACATTATACGACATTTTCTTTATTTATAACAACCATATTTCAGTTCAACAGTACATAAATTACTAAATTCATGTCTTCTCTTAAACCTCATTCCTCCTCCTGAACATTATTCTGCATACATTGCTCCCACAAATTCCATTTATTTTTATGCAATTTGCTCTTTCCTTTTTCTAAAGATACCTATTCCAGTTCTATCTTTTACAATATTCAATACTTCAAATACAGTTAACCAGAGCAGGCTCTTACGTAATTCATCATTTATTTGACAGCATTTGAAAGATTTCTCAATAGATAAAACTCATGCCTTTATGGTTGATTAAACTCCATCATAGCAGACAAGTCAGGTTGTCCAGATTGGAAGGGATAGAAAGAAGACAGCTATTTCAGTAATAAAAGTAATAACTAACAGATCATTTAACTATGGCTGGTGTTATAGGTACACAGATCAAAGAAGGGAGAATGGTAGCATTTTTTCTTGGAGTTGAAACAAATTAGGTGGCTTTAGGGAGAGGGCAAGACTGGTGCTTTACTTATGGCAAGGTACCATGCTTTGTGGAATGGAATTCTTTTTGCTGGCTTGACAAGATGAAATAGGATAAGTAAAGCGTGACCTAATACTGTTGTATGCAGTCCTGTTTGCAGACCCCCCCGCCAAAAAAAAAGTCTATAAATGGAAGAGTCCAGAGCATTCAGTACAGAATTATCTCCACCTAATTCTTAAGAAAATATGCTAGGGAGTAGGTGATATCAACATGTGACCCCTTTGTAGATTACCTATACCGGATTCACTCAGTAGAGGTCTTGCTGACATAGCGGTTGTAGAGGTTTAAGTGGTGTGGAAGGTTTGAAAGGCCAGGGGTCTTCCCTGGAATAAAAAGCTGAAACATTGGGCAAACAATAGGATATTTTGAGCAGAGTTTTTTTTTTTTTTTATTTACAGTAACAGATTCCCCCTCCCAGCTTGAGGGGATGGTGAGACAGACTGAAAGTAGTGGATGTAAGTACAGGCTTGACATAAATAGTTTTCCAGAATAAATTCTATATAGCTACAATATTCTCTTTGCATAAACCTATTAATGCAGCTATATTAAAGCAGGCCTTTATCTTTATTTTATATTTCACATTTTACATGGTTTCAGTAAGTGCAGAGTCAATAGAAAATAATGTTTCAGTGAAGGATACAAATGAGCTCATTGAAATTACCTTAAGGAAAATGCACTGATAAGGGTGAGACAAGCTAACAGAGCATATGGAACATTTGACACAGAAATGGATTTTATTTAGCTGGTACAAGGCTTGGGCACCAAGTTTAAACAGGTGTGTAGAACTCGTAGGAAATTTACATGGTTTTATTATTATGAGAGATGGTTTCTAGACAGAAGTTCAGTTTAGATACACAGAAAATAGAGTACAAAAATCAGGTCAAATGTCCAGTATTGTCCAGACACTACAATAAACAGTGCAGTATGTCTTGATTCTGCCACTACAGAGTAAAGGCACAATTCTGAGTTCAGAGTTACAACGGACAGTGTAATTCATACTTTAGAACTACAGAAGTCTAAGTATTCAGTCTGTTTCAGTTTGTCAGTACTATTATTTGAGACATTATCACAATAATATTTGTAGTAACTGAAAAAGACACAGTGAGTAAAGACTTATTTTGAAAGATACAAAAATATTTGGCACATAAAAGAAAAAAAAAACGAGATATTAGACAACTGTCCAGTACAACACTGAGTAATTAAAAAATAAAGACATTTATTCTATTTCTTACAGTAGATTTAAAACAGACCCTTATCAAGTTTTTCAATTTATCTGGGTTGGTTAAATATCCTGATGTTGTTTTTCATAATGTTCTGTTTAAATTCTTTACTGTATTTTTAAGTTTAAAAGATTGATATTTACCATCCTGTTAATTATACTGCAGCTTAGTCCAAATGCACTATGGTCAGTTCAGATGATTTAAGTGGGATTATCAGTATGGTGGAGAGAAGCAAAGCAAAGCTCTAAAGCAAACACTTTCAATGTAGGCTTTGTAACCATAATGAGGTATATAATAAAGTCATCCATGCAATAAAGACATTGAGAATAAAAAATATACATTCAACTTCTCCTACCTCCACAGGTTTGCAAAATACAAGTGAGGCTGATAATTGTAATTGATTGTGCTTGAGGTAGTGCCTGCTTTATGTAGGAGGACTATATTATTTGATGATATTTGCCCAAGAGGTCAGGATACTTATTACCATAAGTTGGCATTTTCACAATTCTGAGACCTCTAGGCACTATTCCTAACTCTAAATATGCACAGAAACTCATACGTTGCCATTGTAGTTTCTTATACATTTCAACTTTGAGAGTCAATTCATGTAACATAAGTGCAAGATCCTTCACCTGTTTAGTGGAATCATTATGTGACTCTCCAGTTATTTCGCTGCCATTACTGAGCATAGAAAATAAAGGATTATTATTCACCATCAAAAAGGTGTGTAGCTTAGCAGACATCTTATCAGAAAATTCTGAGGCAATCTCAAAAGTCTCGATAGTAGTATGAGGCATGTAATCCTAAATAATCCAGGCTGTAGACACAAAGGCTAGTGACAATACGTGGACATGTGCTTCTAAGAGGTAACCACAATACAAAATACAAACAAAAAGCCTCTGCATAGCCAAGGTGTTCCGAAATACAATATATAACAAAGCCAAGAAAACAGTCGGAAAAGTACAGTTTTGTACCTACCATAAATGTAGATGTTCGAAGATCCACATTGCTGCAGTCCTTACATATGGGTAGTCCGCTGTCCTTGGTCGGCCCGAATACCAAAGTATTAGGCTGACGTCGGTCATGGGCGCTCAGATCTGACATCAGAGCGTCAGGGTATAAAAGCGCATGACCGACGTCATATCCTCAGTCTTTTCTTGCCCCAGATGTCAGAAGGCCCTAAAAAGAAAGGCCACAGCCCAAAACAGGATACCTCCCAAAAACATGCCCAACAACAACCATCACCCAAACCATAAAACCATGCCAAACTACAGAGGGGAAGGAGGGAGGGTAAATTGGACTGCAGCAGTGTGGATCTTCGAACATCTACATTTATGGTAGGTACAAAACTGCACTATGTTCTTGATCTCACATTGCTGCAGTCCTTACATATGGGTAGAATCCCAAAGCAGAGGTAAAGGGAGGATGGCAAAATCATAAAGCATTAGGGGCTGCTAAAATGCCCTGTAATATTGCAGTGGCAAATCCAGCCCTAGACTTAGAATAAAGAGGAAGGTGGTAATGCTTGGAAAAAGTATGTACTGAACTCCAAGTGGCTGCTTCCAAAATATCTTTTGTAGCTACCCCCCTTAGAAAGGCAGTAGAAGTGGCAGTAGCTCTAGTGGAATGAGGTCTGATTCCAGCGGAATCTCCTTACCATGATGGGAATAACAGAAAGAAATACAAAACCCAATCCATTTAGAAATAGTTTGTTTTGAAACAGGTTTTCCCTGAGAACCCAAAGCAAAAGAAACAAACAACTGCTGAGACTGCCTGAACCCCTTGGTTCTGCTCAAATAATAACGTAACTGCCTGTGAATATCCAAAGTATGCAAAATCTTCTCCCCTTTATTTTGGGGGTTTGCATAAAAAGTAGGCAAATGAATAGTTTGGTTCAAGGCCACACTAGAAACCACTTTAGGCATAAAGGAAGGATTAGTACGCAAAGATACCCTATCCTTATGAAAAATCAGGAAAGGTTCCACTGCCATAAGGGCCTGTAATTCAGAAACCCTTCTTGCAGAGGTAATGGCCAACAAAAAAGCAGTCTTCCATGATAAATACTTTAACTCAGCAGTAGCTGCAGGCTCAAAAGGTTGTAGAGTAAGCTTTTCCAACACAAAATTGAGATCCCAAGCAGGAGTAGGAGCTCACGTGGGGTCTTATGTTCTTTGCCCCTCTAAGAAATTGCTTAAACAAAGGATGGGAAAATAAAGGAGGGTCACAGTCATAGTGAGCAGAAATGGCTGCAGCATGAACCTTTATCGAGGAGAAAGACAAACCCTTGTCCAATAACTCAGTAAGATATTGAAGAGAAACACTTAAATCAGGCTTGGAAACATCAAAGTCCTTCGCTTTGCTCCAAAGAAAAAATCTCCTCCATTTATCAGCGTAAACTTTCCTTGTACTAGGCCTTCTGGCCTCCAAAATAACATTCAAAACTTGTGGAAGCTGAGACCCTCCAGGGTCTAAAGCAGAATATGCCAGGCTGTGAGATGCAGAGACTGAATCTTGACATTGAGGAAGTGATCACCCTCCTGAGACAAAAGATGCGGAATCAAAGGCAGAGGCCATGGAGGCTCCCGTACCAAACTCCTCAGTAGTGGGTACCAGTGCTGTCGAGGCCAATCCGGCGCTATCAGAATCATGGATGGCTTGTCTATTCTGGCCTTCAGGAGTACCTTGGGAATGAGAGGCAGAGGTGGAAAGGCATAGACATGAAGATTGCTCCAACTGAATGATAGAGCATCCACCTTCCAAGCTGTGGGATGAAACATTTTTGTGAAAAACTTTGGCAACTGGTAATTTAGTGGAGAAGTGAACAGATCTATGTCTGGAGTCCCCCATAACACTGTCAACTTTTGAAACACATAAGGATCCAGTTTCCACTCGTGAGGATCCACAATTTGTCTGCTCAACACATCCGCTAAGGAGTTCTGTGCTCCTGGTAGAAACCTTGCCTGAAGATTGAGGTGTAAACTGAGAGCAGTCTCCCACAAAATCATCGCTTGCCTGCAAAGAGGGTACGGGTTCCCCCTTGCTTGTTGATGTACCACATGACAGTAGTGTTGTCTGTTTGAATCAACACCTGTCCTGGGTGAAGTAAATCCTTGAAAGCCATCAATGCAAATTGGACTGCTAACATCTCCTTCAAGTTGATATGCAAATGTTGAAGTCTGACAGGCCACGTGTCTTGCACCCATTTTCCATTGAGGTGTGCTCCCAAGCCTTGTCCGAGGCATCTGTCGTTAGAATCTGACTACGCCTCTGGTCGGGCCACATAGAGTCCCTTGTTTAGGTGACATTCCTGAGCCCACCACAAAAATTCTTGCCGAATGCAAGGTATTATCTGAATGACAGTGTCTAGATCTTGGCAGTGTTGTGTCCATACATTTTTGAGATACCATTGAAGCTTCCTCATATGCAGTTTGGCATTGGGAAGTACCAGAATACAAGATGCCATGAACCCCAAGGCTTGAAGGACTGTCCTTGCAGTCAGCCTGGACTGTAGAGACATTTGATGGAAATAAAGAGAAAGGCTTCTTTGTTTGTCCGGGGTCAAAAAGGCCATCTGGGAAGCTGTATTTAGTCTCACACCCAGAAAGCACATGTCCTGAGAGGGTACTAGACTGGACTTTGTTTCCTTCACAGAATACCCTAGGCATCTTAACACTACCATCACATACTGTAGATGATGCAGAAGTTCGTCTTTGTGTTGTGCGATAATCAGGCAATCGTCCAAATAAGGATAAATCTGTATTCCTCAACCTGAAAAAGGCTATCACTGGAGCCAGAACCTTTGTGAACACTCTGGGCGCAGTAGATAAGCCAAAGGGCAATGCAGAGAACTGATAATGTAAATTTCCAGCCCGAAAATGCAGGTACCTCCTGCAACTGGGCCTGATAGGAACATGGAGATAAGCCTCTTTGAGATCCAGAGTTACCATCCAGTGATCTTTTCCCAACAGAGGTAAAAGCTGTTGTAACTTCAGCATTTTGAACTTCGGAATGTCCAGATAAGTGTTGAGGATAGATAAATCCAAAATTGGTCTCCACGTGTTCCCTTTCTTTGGTACTAGAAACAGGTGAGAATAAAATCCTAGTCCCACTTCTGACAGAGGAAAGTACAGTTTTGTACCTACCATAAATGTAGATGTCCGAACTGGATAGCATCTGCAGTCATAACAAGTGGGGTTGTCCTGTCGTCAGGCAGCCCTGCAGTCGGCCGGATTCCAAAGTCCGGGTCCGGCTTCGGCTGATGTCGCACTCCACCCGACGTCATCTCTGCTGGTCTTCGGGTATAAAAGCATCAGCCGACACCATTTTCCTCAGTGTTTCTTGCCCCAGATGCCAGTAGCCCTCTTGCAGGGTAAAATTTGGATAGATGCCAATGTTTCCAAATAGATAGAGGTAAACACAACAATAAGCATATATGTACATATATACAAACAAATACACCATAAAGACTCCCCAACAGCTAGCTATTAGGAGGGTAAACACCCTAGGAGTACCACAGAGGGAAGGAGGGAGGGTAATCCTGACTGCAGATGCTATCCAGTTCGGACATCTACATTTATGGTAGGTACAAAACTGTACTATGTCCTTCATGGATGCATCTGCAGTCATAACAAGTGGGTAGAATACCATAGCCAACTAGGGAGGAGGATAAAGGTAGATTATGGTGTGTTTAAGATCCCTTGCAGTACAGCAGTGGCAAACCCTGCTCGGGATCTGGAATAAAGAGGCAAATTATAATGCTTGGCAAATGTATGCACGGAGGTCCAAGTAGCCGCCTCAATAATGTCTTTGGTTGCCACTCCTCGTAAGAAGGCTGTGGTAGTGGCTGTTGCCCTTGTAGAATGAGGTCTTATGTTCTGTGGAATTGGTTTTCCATGGAAGGAGTAACAGTATCGTATGCAATTTCCTATCCATTTGGAGATTGTCTGTTTGGAAATAGCTTTTCCTTCCTTCCAGTTGCATAGGCTACAAAAAGTTGGTCAGTCTTTCTGCTATTTTTGTTCTGTCCAAGTAGTAGCGTAGCTGTCTATGTACATCCAAGGTATGCAGTATTCTTTCCCTCTGTTTTGTGGGTTGGGAAAGAAGGAAGGTAGGTGGATTGCCTGGTTTAAAGATACTCTGGATACCACCTTAGGCATAAATGTAGGATTAGTCCTCAAGGACACTCTATCTTGGTGGAAGATTAGGAAGGGTTGCACTGCCATTAAGGCCTGTAGTTCTGAAACCCTCCTTGCTGAAGTAATTGCCAGTAGGAAAGCAGTTTTCCATGACAGGTGTTGTAGGTCTGCTGTTGCTGCTGGTTCAAAGGGTGCTAGTGTCAACTTTTCTAGCACAAAGTTTAAGTCCCAAGCTGGTAATGGTGGTTTCCTGGGAGGTTTTACATTCTTGATTCCTCTGAGGAACTGCCTGAGCAAAGGGTGTGAAAACAGGAGGATCAAAGCTGTATTCTGCTGAAATAGCTGATGCATGTATCTTGATGGAGGAGTAGGACAGGCCTGAATGAAGAAGTTCGCCAGATACTCCAGAATGTTAGGCATATCTATGTTTGACACATCTTTTCCTCTTTCGGTACTCCAAATGACAAACCTTTTCCATTTTCCAGCATAGTTCTTTCTTGTTGAAGGTCTGCGTGCTTCAAGAATAATGTCTTTAACTCTTTGGGAAAGTTCTGGATTAGCTGCTGCTATGTGATGTTCCATGCAGTCAGTTGCAGCGTTTTTAGGTTTGGATGTATGATGCTGTAGTTGTTCTGAGTTAACATCAAAGGCATCATGGGTATTGGCCACATGTTGTTCCGAGACATGCTCTTCAGTAGTGGATACCAGTGTTGTCTTGGCCAGTTTGGGGCTATCAGGATTATCCTTGGACGTTCTTCCTTGATCTTTAGTAGTACCTTGTGTATCAGAGGAAGAGGAGGAAATGCATATGCTGTTAGGCCTTTCCAGTTGAAGGAGAGTGAGTCCACTTTCCATGCTAGTGGGTGGAATGTCCTCGTGCAGAATTTTTCGAGCTGGTGATTGAGAGGTGATGCGAATAGGTCTATCTGTGGCATTCCCCATTTCTTTGAGATGGTCTTGAAGATGTCCGGTGCAGCTTCCATTCGTGGGCATCCGAAGTGGTTCTGCTTAGTATGTCTGCTAGAGTATTGTCTTTCCCCGGTACAAATATTGCCTGTAACTGAATGTTGTAGCTGAGTGCCAGGGTCCACAGCTCCAAGGTCATTCTGCATAGGGGTATGAATGAGTGCCTCCCTGTTTGTTGATGTACCACATGACTGTGGTGTTGTCTGTCCTTATCATCAACTGGCCCTCTTTGAGGAAAGGTTTGAACTTTTGGATTGCCAGTTTTACTGCCAGCATTTCTTTTAGATTGATGTGCAGGTGAATTTGATCCTGTGTCCACAATCCTTGCACGCATTTGTCCAGCATGTGGGCCCCCATCCTAGATCTGAAGCGTCTGTTGTGATGGTCTGGCTTGGTTGACATCTGCGAAGGGCAGGCCTGGGTTTGACTGGCATGCCTGAGCCCACCATAGGAACTCCTGTTTTAAGCATGGAATTAGTGGGATTTCTGTTTCTAGACTGTGTCTGTGTTGGGACCATAAATTCTTTAGGTACCACTGTAGTTTCCTCATATGTAGTCTGGCAAATGGGACCAAGATTATGCATGATGCCATGAAGCCCAAGGCCTGTAGAAATTTTCTTGCTGTTAACTTGTTCAGTTTTGTTAGTGCCAAGAAGTAAAGAGGAAGTTCTTTTGTTTTTCTGTAGTCAGGAATGCCATTTGTTGTACTGTGTCCAATTCCAAGAATGTCCTTGTTTGGGATGGTATCAGCCTTGACTTTTGTAAATTGACTGTGTATCCCAGTCCTTGTAGCAAGTAAATGACCCTTTGTAAATCTGTTGTCAGCTTGCTTTTGTTGTCCCTTGTAGCAGGCAGTCGTCCAGGTATGGGTAAATTTGAATCCCTGTAGTCTGCAATGGCGATTACTGATGCCAGGCATTTTGTGAATACTCTGGCAGTAGATAAGCCAAAGGGCAATGCTGAGAATTGAAAGTGCTCTGATCCTGCAAGAAATCTGAGGTATCTTCTGCAGATTGGTTGAATTGGGACGTGCAGGTATGCCTCCTTGGGATCTAGTGTTACCAGCCAATACTCCTTGCCCAGCATGGGAAGAAGTTGCTGTAGGGTCAGCATTTTGAATTTTGGGACAATGATGTATGTATTTAAGGTGGACAGGTCGAGAATTGGTCTCCAACTTTTTCCTTTCTTGGAACTAGGAATAGTCTGGAGTAGAACCCTTTCCTTGTTCTGCTGTTGGCACTCTTTCCACAGCTCTCATGTTTGCTAACTCCATTATCTGGCGAGAGCCTCTGTTTTTGATGTGGAGGTAGATTTGGCATTCCTCTTTTGACTGGTAAAGTGTGGAAGTGAAACCGTAACCTTGATCTATGGTTTGTAAAATCCACTTGTCTTTTGTTATGTAGTGCCAGTTCTTTGAAAATAAGGTTAACTTTCCGCCTAGAGGAGCTGCTATTTGTTCCCTGGTAGGCGGATTTAGGATTAAGTCACTGTGGCTGTGCTGATGTAGTGGCAGTGGCTGTGTCTGTGCCTCTGTTGTTACCTTGCCACTGTCGTCCTCTGTAGGCACCTCCTCTGGATTGGGTTCTGCCTCTGAACGCCTATTCCTGCCCCTTTGAAATTTTGCAGAGTCAGGAAAGGACCAATTTTGGCAGGCCAGTTCCTGCTAAACCTTGGGGTTGGACTTGCAGGAAATCTTTAACAGTTTGAACAGATTTTGCCTTTTCTTCCATTTTCTTCATAACCTGCTGGGCAGGTGTACCAAACAAACTTGTCTTGTCCATAGGAGCATCTAGCAACTTAGCTTTAACATGATCCGGTAAAGCTTGTTCCTTTAGCCATGCATGTCTTCTTATCACTGTGCCTGTCATGGCTGATCTAAATGAAGCCTCCAGTGCATCATAGCCACATTTTAAGGAATGGTTGCTAACCTGTTGTATGTTATTTACCATCTCTAATACATATTTCTTATCAAGAGATTCATCAGTAGTTAGCTTTTTAGTTAACTGATCAAGCATAAACTCTTGGTATTGTATCATGTGAAACTGACAGTTTAAAGCTCTAGCTGAGAGAGTAGCTGAAGTGTAGACCTTTTTCCCCATCTGTCTAGTGACCTTGCTTCCCTTTCAGAAGGAATAGGGGTTTTAGCTGTGGTTGCGGCTACTGCCTTGGGACCCTGGGATATAGTTTCTGGGTCTGCAAGAGGAGCCTTGTAAAGGTGGTGATGAGTATCTGGCACCCTGTAAAATCTGTCTGGTTTGGCAGGGCTGGGGGTAAAGAATCTGGAGCGGAGCAAACATCATTGAAAGCATCATCCACCACAGAGAGAACAGGAGGTATAGCTAAGGGCCTGTGCTGTGGTAGGTGCAGAAAAGTCCTAAGTCTTTTCTGGAGTCTGAAAATCCTGTTGCTGCCATTGGAACTGTTCTCATGGCATGCAGGGTTTCTCCAAAGGAGAATTCTTCTGGTGGGCAAGCAGCTGGAATGGATTCTTCAGCATCAGAATCTTCGAAATTGGAAAAGGGAGCCTCAGGCTGGTCAGTTATGTCTGATTCATGAGCAGAATCATCAGAAGACACTGGCTCAGGGGGCTCTGCCCTAGGTCTCTTCTCTGGGGGCTGAGAGGCCCTGTCTGGGTGAGATTGAGATCCTCTAATTAAAGAAATTAAATCTTCTGCCAAAGAAAGCATTTGAGAACTAGAAGAGGGCCTGGATGAGGGGGGTTTAACAGGCACTGATTTAGTAGTCTTGGCTGCTTTAGCCCTGGCGAAGGCCTTAATGGACATGGCTGCTGGAGGCCTAGCAGCACCACGTGCTGGGGTAGAGACATCTAAGGGGATGGTATCTGATAAGTCAGTCACCGTAGTGGGTAAAATTTCTGAGGTCGATTCAAGAATTGTAGCAGGGGCCTCAGTTGTAAGAATAGGTTCAGCTGTACTTTGAGCAGTTTTCTCGGTTTCGCCGAAACCGAGACACTCGCGTTTGCTTTGCCGTGGTTTCGCCGAAACCGCTGGACCATGAGTGTCGGTCTTTATCTTTGCTTTTTGGGGTAGTCGGAGAATCCGCGACATAATGTACGCAAAATCAGTACCGAAAAACTGTTCTGCAAACTCCGACCGACGCCTAAGCGTCGGTTGAAAGAGGCACAGGCGAACAGGCTGCTACGTCGTGGGCTGGGCCTAAACAAGGCAGACAGTAAGAGTGGAAATCTTTATGAGGTATTTGTTTCCCACAGGTTAAACAATTGTTAACTTTTTCTGACATCGGCTGAGGCAAGAAAGAGTCCCCAACGGGGTACTTAGCTTTAGAAGTCTTCGTAGTATTCGTAGAAGTAATCTCTGGATCCGACCGACCGGCACTTGCGAACAGCTTCTGCTTCGGCCGCCGCAAGAAAGACTGAGGAAAATGGCGCCGGCTGATGCTTTTATACCCGAAGACCAGCAGAGATGACGTCGGGTGGAGTGCGACATCAGCCGAAGCCGGACCCGGACTTTGGAATCCGGCCGACTGCAGGGCTGCCTGACGACAGGACAACCCCACTTGTTATGACTGCAGATGCATCCATGAAGGACATCTGGCTGTATAGCTCCTATTTGAAGAAGTAAAGAAATCTGCTTGTGAGCCTCTATCCTTTGCCGAGGAGGAACGTCTGGCATGCCTTTGAAAGGAGGCAATGTATGGAAATAGAACTTGTAGCCTCGGTTTATAATGTCCAATACCCATTTGTCCTGGGTGACTAAAAGCCAGTTTTGCTTGAAGATTGCTAACTTTCCTCCCAAAGGAGCTGCCAGGGAAGAAGAATCTGGCAGCTGAAAATGCAGGTCATTGGGCCTGTTTACGAAAGGACTGGCCCTGCCCTCACCTGCAGATTGTGCAGGTGAACTCCAAGTTCTAGGCCTGAATGTACTGTGAGCTCTGCCCCTGCCACGTCTAGATCTACCCCTAGACTGAGAATCAGAAGAAGGGTAGGTCCACCCCTTAGTAGGCCAATTTCTACTAAACTTTGGAGGTTGCACCTGCAAAAAATCTTTAACAGTCTGCATGGACTTAGCCTTGTCTTCCATTTTCTTCAAAACCGACTCCACAGGGGGACCAAACAAAACTTCAGACTGTAAAGGGGCATCCAGAATTCTAGTTTTAACATGCTCGGACAAATTCTGATCCTTAAGCCAGGCGTGCCTACGAATAACTGAACCAGTTGCAGCCACCCTAGAAGAGGCCTGTACAGCATCAAAACCACACTGCAAAGAATGCTTACCCACCTGTTCAGAGACATGTACTAAATCCTGCAATTCTTTACACTCTATGCCCTCTGCCAAAGCATCCACTTTAGATTTTAGCTGAGAAAGGAGGAAATTCTGATATTTCAACATATGAAACTGGCAATTTAAAGCCCTCATTGCTAAAGTAGAAGAGGTATACACCTTCTTACCCCATCTATCCAAAGCTCTAGCTTCCTTATCTAGAGGAACCGGATTCTTTACAACAGAAGCTCTGACACCCTTAGGCCCCTGACTAATAGTTTCTGGGTCCACCCTAGGACTTTTATACAGATATTTATGAGCCTCAGGCACCCTGTAATACCTGTCCGGTTTAACTGGCGCAGGAGGCAAAGAATCTGGATTAAGGGAAGCCTCCGAGAAAACATCTTGAATAACATCCAAAACAGGAGGTATAGCCAAGAGTCTATGCTGTGGTAAAAACAAGAATTCCCTAAGCCTCTTCCGTGAATCAGAGAAATCCTGTCCTTCCCACTTAAAATGCTCCCTCATGGAATGCAGAGTTTCTGAAAATGAAAAATCCTCTGGAGGAGAAGCAGAAGGAGTGGAATCCTCTGCATCAGAATCCGAATAAGGGGGAAAATCTTGAATATCTTCAGCAGAAGAGTCTGAGTCATCTGAGGCCTGATCCAAACTTTCCAACTCTGGCTCCACCCTAGGCCTCTTATCAGGAGGGGGCATAGAACCTCTAATTAAAGTAATCAAATCTTCTGCCATTTTAAGCATGTGCTTTTTAGGCACAGACCCTGAAGTACCTGGAGGGACACCAGAGGAAGGCAAAACAGACCTGCCCTTAGAGGAAGCCTTAGAAATAGTAGCAGAAGGCCTAACCACCTTAGGCATAGAAGGGAGAACAGTAACTTGAGAGGCCCCTTCAGCTTGACCTGACTCCTGTGAGGCCACATCCTGCAAAATCAGTTTCCAACAAACTTCAGCCGGATTCACCTGCTCCACTGTAGTTTCTGCAGGACCGGCGTCCGAAACGGACGAATCAACCTGTCTAGGTTTCAAGGATTTGTCTTTGCTTCTTGGAAGCGCCGGAGGATCCGACGGCATATTATAATTACACCGCTACCAAAGACTAACCTAGCACAATCTAACCTTCTTTTATAGTGCTTATTAAACCTAGCACAAAATCGACACCGACTACGCCGTGGTCCGTCCCAAACAAGGAATGCAAAGAGAGTGATAATCCCTATGCGGTATCTGTTTCCCACAAGAAATACAATTATTCACTGTTTCTGACATCCGGAAACAACTGAGGCAAGAAAAAAGCAAAATATTCCCCAACGGGGTACTTAGCCCAACATGGTTTCGGTCTGAAACTCAGAATACGAAAATTTCAGAACGCCGACGAACGCTGCTTCTGCATCGGACCATGCAGCAAAAAAGACTGAGGATATGACGTCGGTCATGCGCTTTTATACCCTGACGCTCTGATGTCAGATCTGAGCGCCCATGACCGACGTCAGCCTAATACTTTGGTATTCGGGCCGACCGAGGACAGCGGACTACCCATATGTAAGGACTGCAGCAATGTGAGATGAAGAACATCACACCGTTAAGATGCAAAAAAAGTTCAATAAAACAATACAAATATACAAAACAAGCTCCTTTTCAATGCTTAAAATCAACCATTCTCATCAGTTTAAACATTACTTCACTGAGTAGCATCAATTAGAATCAATAGCTAGCTAATTACAGATCAGAAAGTATATACTAGCACCTATTTAGTTATTTTAAAACATTTCAACCAGCCCAGAAAAATTAAGACATTCAAAATATCATGGTAAATTATCTAAAAGACTGGAACTCATATATATTCGTGTCTTGCTTTCAATACAGGCTTAATAGTGTGTCAGCTACTGAGACCTGGTGGTACATCTGCCATAAAATAATTTTGATATTTATACTCCAGTGTTTCAGTCTTTAATACTAACATACCTCTCCCCTGGCTCTGAAAATACCCTCTGGAGTACTCTAAATATAAAACTATGTTGTCGTCCTTTTAACAAAATATGCTTAAATAGGGCATTTGTCTCAATATCTCTTTGAATATCTGAGAGATGTAAAGAAATATGATCTTTTAATTTTTGGTTTGTTTTTCCTACATAAAATTGATCACACACTACACAAATGGCCAAATAAATCACATTCTCCATAAAACATGTAGCATAATTATTAAACAGAAACTCAATCTTAGTTATAGGATGTATAAAGGTTAGCTCAGTATTATCAGTACAAAACACAAATATGGCAAGGTACTATATGTAGGATTTTTATTATAGTGCAATTCCATATAGCAAAGAATCTGTTTCAGATTCTTCTCTCTTTTATATGAGAATCTAGGGGCACCACCTATAATACTCATCATCATCACTGGACTGTAATATTAACAGATGTTTTCTAACAATCTGTTGTACCATCTTAGTATGTCGATTATATCTTGTAATATATCTTAATTAAAGTGCACATTATTGAAAATTCTATTTTGTTCCTCTAATATCTCACAATGCAAACAAGGTTTGCCCAAACCATTATGCTCACTGATTACATCCACTTTTGTCCTTTCTATCAATTCTTTGTCATATCCCCTTATTTTAAAATCAGTGGCCATACTATCCATTTCATGAATAAAATCATCTTGCCTAGTGAGAAGTCTACTGGCTCTTAAAAATTGGCTTGCAGTAACAATGTCCAAGTGTGTTGCACACTGACTTTTGATGGCACTGAGTGACTAGGTCTGTCTTTCTCTGTGGAATTTCTTATACTAATGGCAGCTCTGTGCCTTACTCAAAATAATACAATACATTTCTATTGTAGGTAATAGCAGCATCTGATGACCTGCACAGTGTTCTTGTTGGCAATATTTTTTTCTTTAAGTTTCTTATATCAGCCACTACCCCATTCTCTCTCTCTTTCTATATATATATATATATATATATATATATATATATATATATATATATATATATATACACATTCAGATAGTCAAACATCACTGTTACTTGATAGATTATCTACATCACTCTCACAGCATTGCTGCAAGACTTCTTCCTTCTTAAATTTTCTATGTCAATATGAACCATACACTACTTGCCAATAACACCATATATTCCCCTTAAGGATAACCGCAATATCTGACCATCTAGTGCAACTTTTTTACTGCAATTAGTTTTACAACTCAGTTTAATTTCTCCAAGTCTTTTGGGTTTCTAATATCATGACAGGAATGGATCCCATTCCTAAGTCAAAGTAGGATTAAAGGGCATGACATTTAATCTTGTTTTAATCATTGATGTTAGACAAAAGTGCTCTTTGCAGCACCCACAATGTACCCAAAACTGACTCCTTCTGCAATTTGTAGAGTTACATATATTGGTAGCATATTTAAATAGGACTGCAAATTATTTTTTATTAGACCTGTTGCTGCTACTACTACTATAGGAACTGTATGGATATCCTTCCATACTGATCTCATTTCTGCATGCAAAGCATGATATTTTATGACCCTGTGTCTCTCTGCACATGACACTGTAATGACTGGGTGTAGCAATGCTTCTTTTGTCTTCTTTTCCTGGAGTACTATATCTGGTGTTCTAGCATCTATTTTTTGAACTGTTGTAATAGGTGATCCCATGCGATACAAACCATCATTCTCTATAATGCTTTCTGACTCGCCCGGGGATCACTGCTGTGGCTCTGCTCGACAGGGGCACAGGAAAATAATTTTCTTGGGTGGTGAAAGCCAAGGTACATTTTTTGGCTAGGCTTGTATGGGCCCTAGGGCCGATAGCCTAGTACCTACCTATGAACCTATGACTCAAGTTTCTAATATGTCTCAGCTACTTTAATACTGCAGTGTTTGTACAATCCCCAATGTAAGTCTTGCCACATTATTTATGCCTTTCAGTACACAGGTCCACTGCCATTAGTGTATCACACCCAGCAACAAGATATGCAACCGTTTCCAGTTCTGTTTTACAGAACCTGCATTTGTCTGGTTCTTCCACACATTCAATGGACTTTGTAAACCAACATGTACTTAGGGCTTTCAACACCTTTCATCTCTTGGTTTAAATTCACCTCTCCTTAATTCCTGCATTAGATCCTGATCAACATAAGGTTGTTCGGGAAAGTTTCTATACTTGCAAATATATTTAGACATTTTCCATATTTCTTGCTTTCTTATCTGATCCTTCTTATATTATTTATTTTGTTTTTTGGCACATTCAGTTGCTCACTGATTTTTGTGTCTACTACTGGTTTGGTTTCCATTTCCACTTGAATTTAATATGTTTCTGATAAACTAAGCAGAGAAGTCATCTTAGATTTGTTCTCTTCATGTTTCAAAACTTTCACTGTGCTTGGGTCTGGTAATGTCAGCAGACATACATGCAGTCCCACGATTGCAGATCTATACATATAATCAATTCTGTGGAAGCCCATACCTCCTACAGAATGAGAAATATATAATCTTAGTATGCACTGATTTTTTTTTATCATTTGATAAATGTGAAGCATTTTTGTTTTCCTGTCCAATTGATCCAATACCTTTTGGATCAGTCAGTCACCCCAAAACTGGAAGTTAGAACAAGAAGAGCAAATTGGATTATAGCTTGGACTATGTTCCTTGATGTCAGAGCTGCTTTCACTATTATTTTTAGTCCTTTAAAATATTCTTACTGAGTTTTATTCACAAATGTTCATGGTTTATTGTTGATCCAATCACCTTTGTGGATTTCCTTATATGTCATTAAGTCATCTGTCTCAGTTACAAATAAAACAATATGTTGCCACTTACAATAATTCCAACTACCCGATAATCTATTTTACTGTTTATAATGTTCTTTTTTAATGCTTTGAAAGTCTTAAATCACCTCTGGTCCCAAGGACCTCTTCAAGTTTTCACAGAGAACACCACAGTAATGTGGTATATAAACAAACAAGGGGGTTACCATAGCTTACCTTCTATGCAAGGCTGTCACGATGGCCTATCAGCTTGATTTGACTGGTAAATTCCATCAGAGCAAAATATTGTAGCAAACAAGATGAGCAGGACCAGGACAGACCCTCACAAATGGAAATTACAACCCAGGGGACTTTCATGATTTGATCCAACTGTGGGGAAGTACTCAAATACATCTGTCTTCTAGTAAACCAGACAGCTAAAGAAATTCTGCACAGAAATTCCTTGCAAGCGGTCTTGGAAGACAGATGTGTTTTCATTCTCACAGACTTACATTCCTCTAGGGCTTCCAATTGATACCAAGGTTCTAAAAAATCCTGAAGGACTCTATAAAGATAGTGGCAATGACTCCCATTTGGCCAAAGTAACAGTGTTTCTCCCTTCTTTTGAAAATGGCCAAATGCAATTAATGCAAGTTTCCCAAGAGATCATGTGGCTACTCCTTGGATCTTTACTTTGTGTATAAAAAAACTTACACTTTTACAGTTTGAACCAGCTTATCAGGCTGGTTTGAGGTTCTTGATGTGTAAAATTGTGTCACTCATTTCTCTTACTTCTGTAAGAACAGTATCTGAGTTACAAGCTCTTATAGCAAATCAACCTTATTTTCCACAATGACAGGTTTTCTTTGATAATTTTTTTTATGACTAAAGTGGTTTGAGAGTTTACCCTAACTCAATGTTTTTATTTCCCTGTATTTTTTTCAGAATCTAAAAACAAGGAAAAAAGAATACTACACACTCTGGATGTCCACAGGCAGCTCGGATAATACTTGGGCAGATCTAAATCCTTCAATAAAACCAATCAGCTGTTTGCCTCCTATGAGGGTAAGAAAAAAAGAATAACCATTGTCGAAACCCACAATTTCTAATCATCTCATGCTATTTCTTACTACTATTCTTGCCATAACAAGTAACTTTTTGGCAGGATTAGGGTCATCTTTACCAGGTCTTTGACTTTGATTGTGGCTTTCTGAAAAGAGTAGACTGTTGGAAGTATTGCATTGACAGCAAAATGGTTCTATGTACATACTTTTAAAACACATTACAAACTAAATTTTCAGGTCTAGAACAAGCTTTGTTAGGATCATTCTATAGCAGCTCCTGAATTCTTGAAGGCTTTCCAACTACCTATATTTTTCTAAGCTATGGTAATCTACCCAAATAGTGTAGGCTACTGCAACAGTGATCTAATGTACTGCAGTTGTGTAAGTAAACTGCTGTCCTAATAGATCACTATTACTGTAGCCATCACCTCCTTCCATCCCCCCTGTTTTGTTTTTCAAGTATTGCTTTTCCTTTCCTAGCATTTTCCATTCAGGGCTATAATCCTCTTTTCTAGAAACAATAAAGATCTTAAGTTTTTGCTGCCCAAACTGCCTTGTTATGTTTGATACCCTGGCTTTTAAAGTACATGGAAACCACCCTAAAGCTTTGAAATCTGGTCACTGGTCATATGCTGGGTAGGATATAATCCAAATAGTTTAGGCTACTGTAACAGTGAATTAATGTGGACCATCAGGATCATCCAGTCAGCATACTGAGTTCCTTTGCTAAGTTCTACTCTTTCAAACAGCTTTCCTACTGTCTTTTGAATATAATGCTGCTTCTAGTATGCATCATTATGCAGTAAAAACTGACAAATTTCACAGTTCTAGACCTAGTTTTGTAATCCAAGTCTACACCCCTCTGCAATGCTCTCATGAATTTCACAAAGTGCATCTTCACACACATACCCCTAGGCCTCAGTTCTTTTATTTATTTATTTTTTTATCTGTTAACCAGGTGTTTGGGCTGAATCAAATGCCCTTTTCAGACATCACAAACTCCAGGGAGCAGGCATATATGCAATACAGATGACATACAGGATACAAAATAATACACAAGTTAGAGGTATAATGATAAAGCAGTTTGCATTCAACAAAAACTGGCAGTGGCATTCTAACAGAAGCAACATGTGCAAAGCATTGTGCATGCAGCCAAACAATATACAGTATAAAGTAAAACGATATAAAAATAAATATTAGTAATTTAGAAACTTAAAAGATTTGAACTGGATTGCTTTTACTGAGTATTTATTACAATATTATAACTGTTTTGAGTTCCTAATTCCAACTGTAAGAAGTGATCTCCAAAAGCATCCTAGAAATTGTTCATTAATATTTCTCATTTTCGTAACTCTTTTGACATGCACAACTGATTAATGCTACTATATATCATAATTCATGCTGTTAATGTGATGTTGTTACTCATAACTAATTTGCTCTGCTATCAATTGTCTTTGCACCATCTTGCTTGCAAAAACAACCTTTACTGGTTTGTATGTGATGTACATAGTTCTTTATGTTTTCCTAAACTCAACTTTACTAATAGCATTATTGGTTCATTCTACCTCTGATTCTTCTGTTTTTTTAAATTCAAATAAACTTTTAAATAAGAAAAACAAATGTTAGTACTCCCAACTTTGAGCAATTTGTGTAAGTTCTGATATTTTCTTTAAAACTTGTAAAAGCTTTTGATGTTGTGAATCACTCAGTTCTGATGTAACACAGAAAGGAGGAATGCACTAAATTAAACTCACCTGGTTTAAAATTATCCAACACATAGAATAAAGCTCTTGCATATCAAAAAACATTATTTGGATACTTGTCAGGTGAGAGCTCTTGCATATCAAAAAACATTATTTGGATACTTGTCAGGTGAGCTCATGAGAACTACACGGTTCTACTTTTTCAAAGTAACAGGATGTAACAGCATACCACAGAGGTTACTCGTGTCCGTTCTACAGATGATTCAGCGTATAAGTCAGACAGTTTGCAATGACTTTCATAAAGAAAAAATGTCTGATTTAATCATCTGTTACAACAGCTATGGGAGAATAAATTATTACAAAACACACAAAAAAAAGGTTATGTTTTTCAATAAAGAGAGCAACATCAGCTCTTCATATCACATACAAGTTACAACCTATTACAAGGGTGGAAGATGAACAAAATTTTGGCAGTGTGTTTAAGTACCTTTCAGAGACAAATCACAATAAGCTTGACATTTTGGGAACACAGAAATCTATGACTAAGCAACTTCATCAAAAAACTAGAAATCCTTCATTGGAAAATATTCAAACACCTGAAACAAAGAAAAAACACAACAAAGGCTTTACTGATACCAGAGTTACCTCAAGGTGCTGCAGTGCTACCTAGCAATGTGTTTTCAACCTTGGAAACAGCAATTAAAGGGTATGCAGATTTCTCATCAACACTTTCTACTACACAGCATGTTAGAATGTAAAGATCCAAGGTACTGGATAAAATATACTCATATACCATCTGTATTAGAACTACACAATGTTTGGTTTTGACAGACCTGTGAATCTTATGTTTTATACACTAAAAGGGATACTAGGTGTTCCGCCAATTAGCAGCTGACTGTTAAAGCAACCAGCACAAGTTGGGGACAGAGCTCCTATTCACTACTCAACTTAGCTTAGAATAGTCTGTTGTATCACAGAGATACCAGTGAAAATTAATCAGTTTAAGAGTGATATGTACAAGTGCTGTACTTTAAATAAAAACTCCACCACATGTGAAGTCAATTAACTGTGCTTGCTGTAGTTAAAACCTTTTCTCTGTTAGAGCCAATTGATGGCAGCACTTACAAACTATAAAATTAATAAATCATTTTCTGTCTGCTACATTTAACATTTTTTCTGTTATACACGTAAATATTATACTTATATCTCCAGGTTATCTTTATCTGACTGAGATTTAAGCAGCAGGTTTTGGCTTTGTTTATGGCTATAAACCTTCTTTTTTTGCTTTTGCTTTATCACTACAATAGTAAGCTTTCATTTCCTTCTGCCATTTCACTGTAGTATTAGTTCTACCCCCCAGTCTCTGTCTTGATCGGCTTTCCCTTACAGCTGATTTCTAGCATTATCTCCCCAAATGTCTACTTTTTTGCACAACTTCTAAAAGAAGTGTCCCTTTATAGTTTATAAAATATTAGTTTCACAGGTCTGTAACTGACTTAAAAATAAGACACTGATCATACTGCACATAAGTAATGATTTACTATGAAAGGAAATATTATTTTAATCTATATGTGTGTGCGTGTATATATATATCCGTACAGATCCCCGAATGCACTTTCAACCGAATGATTATCGGTGGGGCATATTTACGCGAAAGTGCTTTTCACCGAAAAAGCACTTTCGCGCAAGTATGCCTGTTCCGAAGAGTGTACTATGGTGCAGGTAAGAGAGAATTCCCTTTTCCCCACTGTAGTGCGACTTCAGAGTGAGAATACTTAAGTGGGGGGGGCAGTGGGGGTTGCAGGGGGGCTTGCCACCCTGCATAAACGTAGATTTTTTTTTTAACGCACTTTAATGAGAGTGCTTTTCGGTGAAAAGCGCTTTCGTTAAAGTGTGTTCGGTGATATGGATTTGGGCTTTTGCACTTTCGTGCAAAATCCCTAGATCCATATATATAAATATATAAAAAATAAGCCCCAAGGCCAAGTTGTTTTTCTCAAATGTTTTTTATAATCCAGTCATGTCAGCAGGAAATCCAAGTAACATTTTCTATGTAACACATAGTGAGTTTTAAATCTGAACATGTCAGCAGGAAATCTAAGTAACATTTTCTGTAGAGTAATACAGAAAGCTGTGTCTAACTACGTCAACCATAGAAAAGTAACATTTCATAGAACTGTATAAAAGTAGCATACTGCTTACTAGTAATTTAGACAAATCCTGTATTTGCATGCTTTGTCTCCTTGCTGCAAGTAATAGGGTGCCATACTCGAACCTTACGTGAATTAGTCTTTGAAGTTTTTTCCTTTGACAGATTGGTCCTTCGGACAGGAACCCTCACTTCACCTCGGATCAGATGGGCCAGGTGGTTGAAACCGTATGGGGAAGAAACCAAATCAGTTCTTCTTATTTGAAAAGCCCTCTGACTGAATTGTTGTGCAAAAGAGGCCAGCCACTTTCTGATCTGCGACTGAAGGACGGGTCTCCACGAATCAGGTGATCAATCACGTAGGCTCTGGTAAGGTGAATCTACTTTTTTCTGTTTTCTGTTTTAGATCAGAGACTAGATTTGTATTGTTTTTGTCAAGACTGTATTTTACAAGTCAGGGACAGAAAAGATTACTGTCTTGTCATAGATCAGGAGAAACAGAATACGTAGGCAGTCATTCTGAAGAGACTATAACAAAATCCGTGGTACCACGTTAAAAATAAGAGAAGTTACGTAACGATCAAAAGGATAGAACAAAATGGGTAATAATTGCACAAAAAGACCCCAAAATCCGCCGTTAACCGAAGACGCAAAATACATGCATTCACAGCGTGCCGACAATATTAAATATTATTCAAAATGGGTTAATAAATATGAATTCGATGGAAAATTAGAAAAATCCTCGCTTATCAAACTTGTCAAACAGCTCAAAACTGATTCCAAAGGTCGGGTAAAAAAGCAACGCAAATTAGGAATGCCTCAGGCACACAGGTGGATTGAGGAAGTAAACCGTAGGGAACAAAAGAACAACAATTCAAAAACAATGTTTTTAGATAAGGAGGACAATAACTAATAGCATCGGCCCCTCCGCCTCCCTTACCAGAATATGAAGCAAGTGAACAAGTTAGTCCACCCTCACGATATCCTGTTGTCACTGAAAATAGAGATATTGTAAAAGTAAAACCATTTATTAGAGATCCCATTGGGACCAGGTCTCGAACACGGGCAGGTAACTCAAATGAAGGCATTGAGTTATATCAAATGGTTAAGAATTCACGATCTATGAGTGAAGAAGAAATATGCCCACTTATAGAAGTACCTAATCATCAGGCAGGACAAGACGGTCAGGACCTCAACTATTTTAGTGTATAGACCTTGTACTCCGGAAGATATCCGGAAAACCACTGAGGGAATTCCCCATCCAAAAGTTAATTTTAGAAAGTTCTCAGAAGATTTACAAGGAATGAGGCTGAGTTATAACTTAAACGGAGAAGAGGTAGAAAAAGTAGTTAGACAAATTGTGGGACCAGATTGGCACATGATTAGTGGCAACTGGAATCCCCGTGACGCTGCACACAGGCCCCTCCCACATAGCAGCGCAGAACTAGACAACAGAGTAAAAGGTCTTACAGACTGCATCTCTGAAAAATGGAAGCCTAGGGCAGACTGGACTTGCATTAATCAATGCATCCAACAAGAAGGCGAAACTATTATGCCAGATTATTAGAATGTTTTAATAACCACTGTGGAATGCAGGTTCCTGAAAATCAAACACAAGATTCCCCATATGAACAGCAGTTAAAGAATGCATTCTTAAAAGGCAGTATTGCACCCATAAGCAGTTTTATTACAAAACACATGGTAGACCATCGTACAAGCAGGTTACAGTCATTACTTGAATATGCTAGGCATGCCGAAAGGCATTTTAATAGCAAAACGAAAAAGAAAGATCAAGTATTTTCTGTAGAAGATGGAGCAGAAGTTTATGTAGTACAGTCCGGGAAAAAGGGCAAGAAAAATGCACAGGGAAACAAACAATCTGATCAACGATCAGAGGACTTTGAAGGGCGAAAGAAAATGGGTGAATGTTTCAAATGCGGTAAAAAAGGACATTTGGCAAGGGATTGCAAGACAAACAAGAAGGCAACCACGGAAGACAAGGAGGGTGAGGACTGACTATATGGTAGTCAGGAATCACTAGAAGGGGATAGCAGAGAAAGGACAAATGAGAATGTAATAGAGGGGGTAGAGGATGTGACAGAAGAGATAGAGGAAGTGCAAGAAGTTAGTGACAGTGAAGAAAATGAAATATTAGACCTAGCTTTATTGAGCCTGGAGCTCTATTTAGCAGACACAAAACCAGAAGTTACACTCTTGGTAGAAGGGAGGGAAGTCAAATTCTTGTGTGACTCAGGGGCATCACGAACCCTGATACATCCCTCCAAACTGCCAGAAAACACAGAGGCACCTGATTACATACTGGTAAAAGCAGCTAATGGACAGCTGTATCGGGAGCCCCTCTCCCGTGATATTGCAATAACTGATCCAGTTTCAGGATTGACTCAGAAAAGCAAAATTGTTGTTTCTGCAAAATGCCCAGTAAACCTCTTGGGCAGAGACCTTATGCAGCTATTTGGTATAGCAGTAGTCCCAACCATGCAGGGTATGGAAGCACAGCGACAAATTGATACCTTTGCAGTGAAATCGGAGGGTGAAATGTTTTATTGGTACAGCCAGGACTTGGTTATGACTGGTCCAGGGACTGTGACCGAAGAGTTAATAAATGTAGCCATCATCAAGTTCCCCTCCTTTGACATTGATAAGCAACACCTGGTTGCACTGTACCCTGTATTATTGTAACACACCAGGACCTGACAAGGAATATGAGCAAGAATTGTTTAAAAATCATGCAAACAGATTAATATTACATAACCTGTACTGGGACACAGAAGGGAACATTATAGCCAACTGTTCATTGCCCCAGGAATTCTTTGCACTCTATAAATCTAACAGACTACCACATGTTAGCTTAACCAAGAGCAAAAACATAGAATGGGCAGACCTAGGAGAAAAAGTCACGAGATGGGAGAAACAGACAGAATTAGAATTGTCAGAGCAGGGAATACAAATACAGAAGTTGAATTGGATAACTCAGACCCACCCAGCCGTACACTTGCAGTCTAGCAAGGACAGCTGATTAGCACTTCTATTAAAGGAGGAAGAGAATGCCTTACAGAATATACCAGAAACTCACTGGTCAACAGGAAAGTCAGATGTAGGACTTATTCATACAGCGGGACCAGTTACTATCACGCCAAAGTCAGCATTTAGACCACAAAAAAGACAGTATCCCTTAAGAAAAGATGCAGAGGCAGGAATCAAACCTATTATAGCAGCTTTACTTAAGGAAGGGGTGCTGGTGGAATCTCCCGATTCACCATGTAACACACCCTTATTTCCTGTTAAAAAAGCAAATGGAGAATGGCGTATGATGCAGTAATACCAAGGGCACCTACGGTGCCAGACCCACACACCCTGTTGAATGATTTAAAACCTCAACAGTAGTATTTTTCTGTGGTAGATATCAGCAATGCGTTCTTTTCAATACCGATACACCCTGACAGCCAGTATTGGTTTGCATTCACATTTCAGGGGAAAAGGTATACATATACACGACTACCACAGGGATATTGTGAAAGTCCAACAATATTCTCACAAGAAATGGCAAGCAACTTGGCGGGATTTACCCCACCAAGAAGGAAATGATGTCCTTCCTGGGTACAACTAATTTTTGCCGGAGTTGGATTCCAAACTATGCCTTGGAATCTGCACCTCTGACTGACCTGATATACAAAAAGCCTATGGGAGCACTGGATTTGTTACAATGGACACCAGAGGCAGAATCTGCTTTCTGCAAACTGAAACAGTTAATAGCGTCCTCATTAGTTCTAGGATTACCAAACTACCATTAACGTTTTTTCCAAACTGTAGATTGTAAGCAAGGTTATATGACATCAGTGTTAACACAACAGCATGGGGACAAGCAACGCCCCATTGCTTACTATTCATCACAACTAGACCCAGTGGCACGGTCCTTACCTCACTGTTTACAAGCAGTAGTTGCAGCTGCAATGGCAGTACAGGCTTCGGCCTCAGTAGTTTTATTCCACCCTCTCACTTTGAGAGTGCCTCATGCAGTCGCGATTATTTTACTGCAAGAGAAAGTAGCATATCTTTCCCCTGCTAGGCATCTTTCCTGTATGACTATATTGTTGAGCCAACCTCACATGACAATTGAACGATGCACGACTTTGAACCCTTCTACCTTGCTCCCAACCCCTGCAGATGGCACACCACACTGCTGCCTGCAGGTAATTGAGCAAAAGACATTACCTAGAATAGATCTCATGGATGTCCCCTTGGATGATGCCGAGGTGACATACTACGTGGATGGTTCGTGCAAAAGGGGTCCTGCAGGACAGAACCTAGTAGGATATGCAGTAGTTTCTGATACTGAGATTGTAGAAGCAAAACCTTTACCACACAACTTATCTGCACAGGCAGCAGAATTGATTGCTTTGACAAAACATTTTTACTGACAGCCAGTATGCTTTTTCTACTGTACATGTTTTTGCGCAACAGTGGAAAAACCGAGGAATGATAACATCTACTGGCAAAACTATCAATCATGCACAGTTTATTTCAGATCTTTTAGAATCTATTCAGTTCCTCAGAAAGTAGCCATTTGTAAATGCACAACTCACACCAAGCAACAAGATAGGATTTCAAAAGATAATGCGAGAGCTGATACAGCTGCAAAACAAGCAGCTTCTAAAGTATTTCTTTTAAATGAGGAACTACAACCCACTGAGATTTTAGACTTAGAAATGTTAAAGACAATGCAGACACTCACTAAGCAAGCTGAAAAACAAAGATGGGTAAAACGAGGAGCAATTCTCGAAAAGGGGCTGTACATCTCTAAAGAAGGGAAACCGATACTACCATCTAATTTGTTTAGATATGCAGCTTTGTTGAGCCATGGGCAGTGCCATGTCTCAACAGGGAGGATGGTACAGCTGGTGAACCAGGTGTTCACAGCGTACGGATTTACAAACTACTCTAAAAAATACAAACTACTCTAAAAAAATTTTGTTTGATGTGCCAAATTTGTAAGAAACATCATGCACAAGGGGCGTTAAAGCCCAAGCAAGGGAGTTTCCCTACACCACCATATCCATTTCACACTATCTGTATGGATTTCATAGAATTGAACAAATGTGAAAATAAGAAGTATTGTCTTGTCATTGTAGATATGTTTTCCAGATGGGTGGAAGCCTTTCCAACCAAAAATCCAGATGCAGTCACAGTGGCAAAAGTTCTTGTCAAAGAAATCATCCCTAGATTCGGCATTCCGGAAAGGATCTACAGTGACAATGGTACACGTGTTGTAAACCAAACCATACAGCAGTTAAGTAAGCATTTTGGTATTTCTTTAAAAATCATTGTGCTTACCATCCGCAATCTGCAGGGCTAGTTGAGAGGCATAATGGAATAATAAAGAATAAATTAAGAAAATTAATAGCCGAGACAGGAAAGAACTGGGTGTATTGTTTACCCCTGGCACTGTTGAGCATGAGAACTGTTCCGACTGCAAAAGGATTGACTCCTTTTGAAAAACTGTTTGGAAGGGCTTATTATGCACCCCAGTGGAAACTTCTCATGCCCACAGACCAGGAAGCTGACTATACACTAGTTGAATATATGAGAAATTTGTTGAATTCTAAACATCTGTTGCAGTCAAATTCTGTTTCAGATAAAGAACAAACCGAAACATCAGAAGTGGCAGTGATCCAGGGGACTGGGTTTGGGTGAAAAACATTAAGAAGAAAAACTGGACATCACCAAGGTGGGAAGGTCCATACCAGGTGCTTCTTTCCACACCCACTGCAGCCAAAATTGCAGAGAGCTTTGTAGATTCACCTGACGCACTGCAAACCAGTTAAGAACTTTGAACTGGACAAAAATCTTATCTCTCCATCAGGGCCCTCAGCACAAAGTCTGGCTACAAAGGGGGGTCAGATCAATAGGACTGATCCATCTCAACCCCAGTGAAGAAACCATCGGTGCTGAAGGTCCTATTAGGGCAGAGAGTAAGATCACATGTCAAAAGCAAAAATGATAGACTCCAGAAAAATCCAAATAAAACTACTCGGAAGAGTCGGACAAAATGGGAATGCAGAACAACCATTTCCTCAGAAGTATTGCATAATAAGAAGTTATGTACCTACCATAACGTCCATATTAGTTTGTCTCTCTCTTCTTTCTTTCTTTTGATCTTTGGAGGCGATCTCGGAAGCTCCAACGACTTTTAGCTTTCGACTCCCTTTTTTTACCTGCAGCAGCCAGCCCATATCCCCCATGATGCAAGTGTAGTACCCAGCAGATCTTTGTTTGTTGACAACAACAACAACACCAATCATAAAAAGAAAGAAACCCAAAGGAAGAAGAAAGGACCAAAGTGAAAAAGGACCAGGTCTGAATGGTCTTTTCTATAATAAGGGTATAAGGGGCCAGGGGGAAGGAGGAGGGAAAGAAAGAGAAAAGAAGAGAGAAGACTAACATGGAGCGTTATAGGTGACTTGCAAATATATGATTGTCAATCTTGTCTTCATTCTTGTGATGGGACATCTAACACCCTCTATCCTGGGGGTCACTGAACAAACTCTTGAGGACAAATAGAGCCAGAGGCTAGAGGCCAAGGCCAAGGCCAGTCACTGTAGATGAAAAAAGTAATGAGTGTCCATGGCACCAAAGTGATAGTGTCCAAAGGAGTCTGAAAGGAGTCAGCTGTGAAAAGCCTGTACTCTAGAATAAACTCTTTTTTGAATAACTTTAGCTAAACTCCTAGTTGTTCCCTGACGAGTATAATTTTCGAAGATGACCCGAGAAAGCCAGATCACTTTAGTCCTTTTTTATTATCCAAGACTCTTTTTAGGAAACTACAAGAACAAAATTTTTTTGTTTTTTCCAATTTTTTGTTTATCCAAATAATATCAGATTTTGCGTTATTGATTCTGTCCAATAAAGTTCTTTATAATGTTGGTTTCCCAGGGATATGCGTTGCTACCAGAAACCGGAGGAGGAGGATAGCGCCATGCCAAAGTCTCTGAGCTTCTCGACAAGGGGTAGGGACTTGGTTCACGCCTGTTTGTTGATATATGTCTGTGTCACCAGAATCTGGTGACGCATTGGGAGTTGCTGACCCGCATGACCACTGTGAACAATCCATGAAGGAGGCGCATGTGGGAAATCGAGCCAGGAAAAGGGAAGAGCCCGCAGGGCCATGAGACCTATTTAGAATTGTGAAGGGGCGCCTTAAAGGATCCATAAATCACATAGCCGCATCAGGCAGGCTTGGCGTCTAACACCACACCTGTGCTCTCTGCTCTACATCATCAGCAGCAGAGCATAGCATGGAGGAACTATGAGGGGTGGACCAACAAGTGCGTCTGCTGCTGGGAGCGTGCTGTGTAATTGAGCCAGTACCTCTGTGAGACTTGATCTGATACCACTCTCTCTGCTGGCCATGAATCCAGCAACCCTGGATGACTTGAAGATGGGCTCCGATGGCTCCGTTCCGATAGAAGGGTGAAGGGCGGAGTATAGCTCTCAAGACCGAACAACTTACCAGCTGCTAAAGAAGAAAGACCTCCTAAGCGAAGGCGCAGATCTGGGTACTTGCACTTGCATCATGGGATATGGGCCTGGGGCTGCCTCGGGAAAGAGTAAAGGGTTCTAAAGCAAGGGAGCCGAGCGAGCCGAGGATCGGCTCGAACCATCAGAAATGAAAAAAGGCGGATTTCATCCGGTTAACTGTACTAGTGACAATAATCTTTTTGTTGTGGCCATTCCTTTTCCCAGCCACACAAACTGAATTGAATAAACGTGGAGAATTGCACGTAGAGTGGCACCCAAACTTCAACACTTACCAGGCAATCAAATATGTGTATGCTGAGACCTTCAATGTTTGGTGCTGGATTTGCACAGCTTTGCCAACAGCATACAGGGGGTTATTGTTAACTTCAGTCCCCCTAGGAGCCAACAAGACCTGGGAAAATTTAGTCTATGATACATCAGATGTTACATCACAAGATAAAGTAGCATTGCACTTGTCTGTTCGGCAAATGGGGACTGTGTGTTTTTACAAAAATGATACAGTTCAGGTGGGTTGGAGCAATTGTAATGTGACTGTTCCCTATAGATGCTACAATAAAACTGATAACACAAGTTCCTATTGCAACACAAGCTATGATTCATTTTTTGAACTGATGCATAGGACAACTGATGAAGTAAGACATAATGCTGACCTTTATAAACAACTGATTATAGTTGACAAAAAAATGTTTCATCCAGAACCAGGACATAGTAAAGTTACTACCAAAGTAGAAGGCTGTTATTTTGTATGTGGTAGGAAAGCATACAAGTGGTTACCTGAGAATTGGTCCGGCAGTTGTTATTTGGGGTACCTGGTTCCGGCCATATGACACACAGTAGTTTTGCTTCAGGGGAAAATTCGAAATGTTCAACGAGAACTCAAGAAGCCTGTCAATCCAGTAGGGCAAATCAATGCGGGCTGGAAAAACCATCATGCTGTGGGCCTAGGGAAAAATGGACTGTCGCATATGGACTTGGGTGATACCATCATCTCGTGGGCAGGTGTATTGCCAGCATATGGAGCAACAAAATTGAACTGGGAACTGAGAAAACTGTCTAAACTTCTCGAAATAATGAGCAATGCAACCTTTTCCGCTCTAGAATTGGTGACTGATGAACTGACTGCCATGAGAGCTGTAGTGCTTCAAAACCGCATGGCTCTCGACTTCACCCTAGCGGCAAGAGGAGGTACTTGCACTTTAATCCAGGAGGAGTGCTGTTCGTATATTCCTGACCACAAACACAAAATAGACAATCACCTTGAGGTAATTCAGCAAGTGTCAGCTATGACCAAACCAGGTCCAAATCCATTGACAGACTTTTTCCAGAGATTGTTTGGGGGGTGGGGCAGTATCCTGATGAACATCCTGATTGCCACCTGTGTAGGAATGATCCTACTGATGGTATGTGTTTTCTGCTGCATCCCCTGCATGAAAAGACTGATTAAAGACTTTATAGACATGTCAGTTTCAGAAACCTTATACCAAGGTGCTGAACCTGAAGAAGTGATGAAAAATTGAAAATGCTTTCATAAGCTTAAACTGAATGACTCTCTTAACTGCAAATCCTGAGTAGGAATAGGCTAGGGGAAGAAAAACTGTTTATGTTTATTTTGAAAGTAGAATAAAAGTATTAAAATGAGGGAAATGTTAGAAAAATATGTATTAGTAATATGCATGCTTAGTGCATTCGAGGTTAATACATTTATTCTGTTCACACTGCATGAATCTGCACAAGCTACTAGAGACATTCCAATCCTGTTATGTCATAAAAATATGTGCAGCTATGATCTGCTTATGCTTTGGAAATTAACAGGAAAGCATTTGATTTCTGCTAATGTCATGAAAATAATAATAATAGGGGTTTCATTTCTGCTAATGTCATGAGACTTAAAGAGTTATTGATTTTCTGCATATGCCATGAGAAAGTACACAGCTGCTGAAGCTATTGATAATGAAAACAAAGGCTGCTTGAAAGTATAAACCGTAGTCAGCATTACTTGTACCTAAGCTAGAAATGTACCTTGAAATGTAACACATATATATTAGAACTGCACAATTGAAGAATAGAAAGTTTGTAGTGGGCTAGAAATAAGCCCAAAGGCCAGGTTGTTTTTCCACAAATGTTTTTTATAATCCAGTCATGTCAGCAGGAAATCCAAGTAACATTTTCTATGTAACACATAGTGAGTTTTAAATCTGAACATGTCAGCAGGAAATCTAAGTAACATTTTCTGTAGAGTAATACAGAAAGCTGTCTAACTACGTCAACCATAGAAAAGTAACATTTCATAGAACTGTATAAAAGTAGCATACTGCTTACTAGTAATTTAGCCAAATCCTGTATTTGCATGCGTTATCTCCTTGCTGCAAGTAATAAAGGGTGCCATACTTGAACCTTATGTGAATTGGTCTTTGAAGTTTTTTCCTTTGACACTGACTCTTACTGCAGTATTATTTATGGTGCCTGCTACTGAAAATACTGTTTATAATTTCTGCCTTTTGATTTTGTTACTGCATGAATTATCATTCATACTTTGCATACAATGGGAAGTATACACATACTTTTACAAAGTACTGTTTTAATACCGATATATGCCTAATTTATTAGCAAAGAAAAAATATTTTTTTTGTGTGTGTTAAGTTTCACTATTACACACACAGTTACTTGTCTTGCCATAGTTTTCTCCTTACAGAATTTAATGGAGCTTTTTTTTTGTCTAGCAGTGGCTCATTTAGTGATCAAAGTATATAATTAAATAAAGAATATAAGGTTAGAACTTAAAAAAAATATTTGCTCATAATTTCAGCAGCCTGTATTTATATATTAAGCCATTTTTCATTCCTGTATTTTAAAAGTTAACTTTTTTTTTTTTTATTTAGCCCTGTATTTAGAAAATACTACTTGCTTGAAGATGTGGTAAAATATCTATACCCACTATATTTTTTCTAATAATATTTTTGACTACCAGAAAGATCACATAGAGTCATAAACCCCTGTAGCCCTATGACTTGAGATTAGTGACCTTAGCACTAAGAGTAAGACAGGGAAGGTTGTGTTATTCTGAACAGAGTGAAGTTATAGCATGCAAGTAAATATGCAGATGCACAGGACATGGCCAGTAAGCAAGCATAATGTTCAGTGTAAAGGCAGCAATTGCCTCAGCAAGACAGTCATGTGATATCCTGCATACACACCTTAAGCGAATATTGTATTATTCATTGCATTTTACACATTAAGCTTAATGCTTGCATCAGCAGCAAATACATACACATGCTATACTACAAACTAGGGATGTCACATGACATACATATAACGCAGAACCGAATAAAGCGTTCATTGTTTGGCAACATTTATTAAGTGGATTTGGCGCATCTATTTCTTCCTTTTGCTTCTTTTTTGGAGTTTTATTTGTGACTGTGGAGAAGTTGGCCGTAGTGATTTTTTATACATATATCATGATTTCTCCAGCAAAAACTTCACAAAATATATACAGCAGCAAATCTTTATCTTTGCTATCACTGCATACAATTTACTCCATTTAGCTCTGTTTTTTTTTTTTCAATTACTCTCCCATACTACAATAATTTAGAATTTGTAACCACAACTAGTTCTAAGGTCACTTGTGGTAACTGGCCATAACCAGTATTAGATTTTGTAACTAAGACCTTGGCTGGTACATAGTTACATATATGATGTGTGTATGATTTACACTCTTCAGTAGTCTTGGGTTGAGGCATTTGCAGCATTTCCCATCTTACTCTGTCATAATGGCAATTTCTCAATCACTTCACTGAACTGTTATAAAAAGAATCAAGCCTAATTCTAGTGCCTTCTATTCTTCTTTAGTGCTAGACCTGCTCTGGTTCTCACAACAGAGAACTTTGCCATGTTAGACAATAGTAAGAATGTTTTTTTTTTTGCTTCAAGCATTTGTTGATTGGATTACAAATTCAGAACTTCCTCTTCCAGTCTCGGCATAGATTATGTACTCTTTACCCTATCAAGTGCTATTACTGCTGCGTAGCTTGGCAAACAGCATGCGCATTTGGCATTTGCTGTGGAAGAAGTAAAACGGAAGATACTGGCAACTTTGCACCTTGACATCAACAACTGTAAAGATAAAAGACCTACTGGTTAAGTGGAGTACTTCCATATTCAAGAAGTACATGATAACTATCCCAATGTCAACTTGCAACACCTTTTATCATGATTTATTTTACTGCCTGACTGAGGATAGCTTAGAGAAGATGTAGTGTGTTGAAACTCCCACTGTTGTCAAAAGTTTTACTTTTTCACTTAAAAACTACAGACCATTATCTGTGATGAGCACCACTCTCAAGAAAAAAATGACTTCAAGACAAGTGTTTTGACAGTGAGAAGAGGCATCTAACAGTTTGATGACCTCAGAGTATTTAGAATTGCAACCAAGACTGCTAAGATACTGGCTATCCCTATCCAACCCAGTGGTGCAGAGGGATAAAAGTCCTTACTATGCCCCCAGATGACCCATATTCAAGTAGCAGCATGGGCACTGGAAAGAACAAGACATGATGGAGGATTGGAGTAAGCAGCCAATGCCGGCTTGCCCATTCTGGGGGTAGGCAGTCTAGGCTCACTACAATAGCAGTGTTAGGAGCCTGGTGGATTCTACACTGCAAATAGTATATAATTTGGAGGCATGTCCATGCGTGCACACACACACACACACACACAGACACACATGCACACCCCGAGGGCAGCTATAGCAGAGTCTACAAGACTGCTAAAGCATGGTAGAAGACACAGCTAGCTTGCAGTAGTATGAAGCTGGACCAGTATTTCCTTGCTGGCCCTGAGCATGGGATAGGTTCTGTCCAGTCAAGGCTAAGATGGGTGCAGTTAATGAGATGAGCTAGTGATAGCAACTCCTGGCTCTGCAATTGTGCTGCACCAGATTAGCACATCACTCCTCTTCAACCTCATCCTGCTCAACTCCCCTCCATATCCTCCTCTTACCTGTACTGTATTCTCTTTCCCAGTTTTGTTACATTCTTAAACCCTCAACTACCATTGTCTTCTATTTCTCAACTCTAGCTCTCTCATCACTAAACCTCTTGTAAGACATACTGCTTTTGGTTTAAAATAGCAACAATATGACTAAATTATTTATCAAATTTAAAATGCACCCCCCCCCTTTTTGAAAAATAGAGTACAGACTATTGTATATTATTGCTTTTCAAATTTTAGTATCATTCTGTAGCTATTATTTGTACCTTAAAGCCCTCTTCCCTGGATCTACGTTGAAAATGGGTCCTGTGCCCATTCAGACTTTCCCAGTAAACAAATGCAATAAATAAGTAAATGCCAATCTTCCTAATATGCTAGGTTACTGAATTGAAACAAATTAAAAAAGTAACTTGTACTCTTGTTTTTTTAACATACAACATAGCTTATCTGACCCAGGAGTTTCACTTTGTGTCTAAAGATATGCCAGCAATGAAGAATTAACACATTAAGCACTACATTTTTAAGATATCATGGAAATGCTGTTCACCATTAAAATGTAATTAATAATGGAAATGTTTTAGAACTAAGCTGACAGCTATGATATAAATAAACTGTTTATATGATAAACTATGGTACACAAACTTAAACGTTTAAATCAAGAACTTCATTGGTAAGTATTTTTTTAATTATATGCAAATGTCACAACCTTACAACTTTTAAAATGTAGGTTTTTAACATTGATGTTTAGATTGCTTGAAGACTTTAGCAGAGTTGCTAGAACTTATTTAAGGTGTTTAATAAAATTTGGTCATGAACTACTGCATATATTTCTTCTTCAGTTATTAGCACACCCACACCATCTTCGCTGATCAAGTCCAGAATGCTCTCAACAAGGGCAAAAGCACTAGGTGGTTCCTGTGCCAGGCTGCCTTCTTGTTAGCACCACACAATGGCTGGTAATGTCACTACTACGCCTAGTCAACCTCAACGTCTCCATTGAATTTGTGCCACAGGAACTGAGAACCATGGTAGTCACTCCACACCAGAAGGGGACATCCAACACTGATCCAGAAACTACTGAAGTACAACTCTTAGCAGTCCTATCTGCAAAGTAATGGAACACATCATTATGTAATTTATTAACAAGTACCTAGGTAGTCTACAAGCTCTGTACCCAAGGCAGTTTTGATTTGATAAAGGCAGATCCTGATTCTGGAACCTGGTGGGCTTCTTTAGTCAAGTCACTGATGCAGTAAACTCAGGCGGGTCTACATTAGATAATCAAACTTTAAAAGTTTGAATGTCATATGGTCTACACCATATGATCAAACTTTTAAAAGTTTGAAAATCTAATAAAAAAAAACTACACAAATAACCTACCTGAATGTTTTAAGCAGGGGGCAAGCCCATTTGCGCCCCCCCCCCCCCACACACATACCCTGCTCTTTAAATATATCAACTCAGAGATTGCACTACAGTGCAGAAAAGGGAAATCTTCCCATTCTGTGCTGTACAGAGATCTCCGTTAAAACGTTCAAACTTTCAAAAATTTGATCATATGATAGTCAAACTTTTTAAGGTTCAATCATCCAGTGTAGACCCAACTCAGGCAAATTGGTCCACACTGTCTATGTGAACCCAATTAGGACTTATTATACTATCGCACATTTGGGCATTATTGATAAGCTAATTAAACTAAATGTAAACCCCCTATGTTACCAGTTGGATAACAAACTGGCTACTGGACAGAATCTGATTAGTGTGGCATGCATACTCTCTTTGAAAAAGAGTAGTTACCAGTGTTACCTCCATGGGTTGGTCCTAGGACCACTTCTCTTTAGTATTTATTCCTTTCATGTCAAGGCTGGCATCAAGGGCCTGTCACTGACCAAGTCTGCAGGGACTGCAAACTTAAAGCTGTCATTAAATCCTCATTTGACTTCCAAATGTTTCAAGAGTGACTGCTATGCACTAAGTGTTGCATAAACCTACAGTCTACTTACTTTATTTTATTTCACATTCATTCACCGGGAAAGGCTGACTGGACAAAATGTCCTTTTTCAGAGAAGGCCTAGGGAGAAAAGCTCCACATTTATAAATAACTGTAAGAAACATATACAACATAAGGATACAAATATTGATTCAATCTCAGATACAAGTTCAAAATGAAAATGTGTTATACACGGTAGGAGTAACTTAAAAAATATAACAGAGTGAGGTATTACAAGAGATGGAAAGTCTGAATGTTAACAGAGAACAGTGATGAAATACTAATATGGTTGTGCTAAGTAGACATATGTACAGTAGTTTAAGAAGCACAATAAAGTGAGGTGTTAGAAGGGATAAGCAGGTTAGAGATATGAAAGTTCCCCTAATATTCTGGTAGTTCACCTCTGCATGCTCCCAACCAATTTAATGACCCCCTCCAAAAATTAACAAAATATTCCAACTGAAACCTCACCACTGCCATGTACAACAAAAGAATGAAATTTACATACCTGCCAATGCATTCCCAGTATACTACTGGGCATTTTTGAAAGCCCACTTACACTGTACAACATGATTCTGTCCAGGGTGAAATTTTCTTTTCTGCCCACTGTAGCACTATAACTGCAACATACGTCACTCCCTGATGCATCTCCAGCATAGTAAATAACAATTTTCTTTGTAAATTTTCTCTTTGTCATCCTCACAAAGGGAGTTCTAAATTTTATACCAAAGTACAAGACCCACTTTTGTCCACCACTTCCAAGCACTATAAGTCATTAACAAACTGTATACCCTCTCATCAGATAAAAGGCGATGCTGAGAACTCATTAAAAGCAGTGAATGGATTTTATCTAGCAGCATTCATGCAATACTGCCAGTGAGATCAGCCTGTTCATGCTACCACACATGCAAGCCACTCCCTATGCAGCATTTATGCAATACTTCACAGATAGATCAGACAGAGCATGCTACCACAAGTGGATGCCATGCCCTATGCAACATTTGTACAATACCTTCACAAAGGTCAACCTGTGCAAGCCACACCCTATGCAGCATTCATGCAACACCTTCACAGAGAGATCAATGAGCCTGTGCATGCTACCATACATGTGCAAGCCACTCTACAGCAGTCTTGAAGAGTAACGTAGCAAACACCTGATCACAGTTACAGCCCTGATGGCAGTAATCAATACAATGATCTTATTCTACAGATTCCCACTTCTGATTTATTATAGCTATGCATCTTACACATTTTATTAACTAACAATTTACATAATGACAGAGGTATACATTAATAAACAAATCATGCTCACACTTCCAATATTTTCATGCAGTACATGCATGTCTAAAAACGAAATGCCAAGAAAATGTATTATTGTGCCCTTAAACAACCATTCACCTACCACATAGGTGACATCCCTAACTCCACCATTAGGGACTTGAGCACTTTCATTGACAATGAACTATCCTTTAATCACCATGTATCTACTGTTGTTAGGAAATCATTTTACCTAACCTGACTGATCACAAAGGGTAATTATTCCAGGTCTAAGGAAGTTAGCATTCCTTTCTATTCCTCATTCATTAGTCCCATAAAAGTAGTAGTGGCTCCTTTGGTATGTACTTGTCTAAGCATATGACCCAACTTGAGAGATTGCAGTGTTCCTCACTAAAATAAACAACTGCATGTCTTTCATGAGTTACACAGACTCCTTTATTCTGCTGATGTTTCCATTTCTTACAGACTCTTCTTGAGATGTGACCTCTGTCTAGTCTACAGACCCTCAAAGAATCCAGTCCTATGTGACCTCCTGGGGGGTCTATGTCAAAGATTCTCTGAACTACTATTCATCAGCATCACAGGAGCAAACATCTCATTGGGCAAAAACTAATTTCTTAAGAGTTTTCACACTGGCGAATTGTCATAGTTGACCAACATCACAGACATTACAATACCAGGTGAATATGAAAAGTAAATAGAAAAAGAACACTTGCCCAAACACACCACTAAAACTGCTTTTGCGGGGGGGGGGGGCTGCAACATGCAGAGCTGTGCCCCCATACCCCTGCTAATTATATATACCAACCAAGACACCACACTAAAATGGGGAAAGGACAAATTTTCTAATCCCTACTGTAACACAGTCTCAGTCAGAATGGCAAAACAGTTTTCGTGGTGTGTGCAGTGAGTGTTCTTTTCTGTTTACTTTTATTTACCGGGTATTGTAACTTGAATGTTTATGGGTTGATATCTGATACAGCACTGGACTGAAAGTGCGCACTGAAATACTCTCATGTGATATCCAGCAAGAGGGACCAGGGTTATTGAAGCAGCTATAGATCCTATGGGATGGAGAATCAGTCTTGCTGGAGGCTTCTGACAAGAAAGAACTTCTAGGGCAGGGTTGCAATTCTGTTCTTTGGTAGTTTTGCTATTTAGTACTTCATGTCCAGGTGTGCTCCTATAAACTCTATTGTCTGAACAGGAAGGAACTTGGAGTTGGCCAAGTTCATTGTAAAGTTGGAGGAAGGAGTTCCTTGCGCAGATGAGAATACTCCTGGTGGGGGCAGTGATGAGCCACTCATCCAGGTATGGGTCTGAGGTAGTTGCGACCACTCCCATACATATCGTGAACACTCTGGGGGCTGTGCCGAGAACAAAAGACAGTTCTCTGAATTGGAAATGACCGACTGCCGGAAGCAGAAATCCTTCTGGAGTGGCCTATTCATCTTAAATAAATTTCCAGTTGGATGACTGGGGAAGTCCACTGGGCTAAGCAGAGCTCATTTTCAGTGCAGGTCCGGGGAGAAAAGCTCCAAAAGCAGTAAACAGAATATAACATAAGTACAGTGTGGAATATACAGTATACAAAAGCATAAATATACAATTTAAAATACAAAATCAGGGAGTATACAATTAAAGACCACAAATGTTAAAAAAGTACAAGTCATAAAGTGTTTATACAAGTTTAGTGTAATGTGGGAGTATGTATCCTGGAGGTCTATCAAACACATTAAATTGCCCTCTCTCAGTAACGGATGAATGCACTGCACCATGACCATCCAGAACATCGTCTGTCTGATATACTGAGTTAGATGGCTTAGGTCCAAAACTGGCCTAAGGTCTCTGTTCTTTGTTTGGCACATAAAAGAATTTCCAGTAAGTTCAGGATCCATGTTTATCTCTTCGAGCATCCCAAATGACTCAATTGTCTAGAGACCTTTTTTTTTTTTTTTTTTACTCTCTGCAACTGCTGCTTTTCTTTGGGATGTGGATCATTGGGGATATTTCTTGAAGTCGGGGGTAAGACAAAAAGGGGACTGAATAGCCTCCTGTTATGGTCTTTTGCACCCACTGGTCTTTTGTGCTGGATGTCCAGGCCTTGGGATGCAGAGATAAATATCCTAGACTGTCTCCAGTGTGGTAGTTGGGCCATTAAGGAGCACTGGTAGAGCCTAAGAAATGACCCCAGAAGCTATTTTGCATACCACTTCTGCCATAGTGGAGACATCCACCAGTATAATCCCCCCTGTGCCTCCAGAGGTGTCAGGAGAAAACCCTTGAGACCTAGTGAACACAATTTTTTCCCCTCATTTCTGGTTGCAACATTAAGACCTCAAGGGGGTTAAAACTGCATTCCTGGAAATGTTTCACATGTGCCTGGTAGTTCAGCACTCTCAGTGCAAAGGCTGCTGAAGCATAAACCCACTTCCCAAATCTGTCCATCTCCTGGACTTTTGGGTAGCAAGGTTCTTTTTAATTGATTCTATCATGGAGGCAGTGACAATGGCAGGACTCTTACTCCAATGTGGATGATCTTTTAGTGTACCAGGAGTTTATTGTGCTTGCATGGGACAGGTTCAAATCATATACAGTTCCTTCCACACCCACTTCAAGATTAGATTGATCATCTTGTCTGCAGGAGGGGGTGACCCAAGAATTAGCTGAGCCAGTTTGAAAGCTTCATGAAAAACTGACTCCATCTGGGAGGGGGCTTCAGAGCACCACCAACCTTTCTGTCTGAATAGTTTGAAGATCTGTCTGAATGAGATGTCCTCAAGAGAGAGGATATGGGGGACCCCCACCTTCACGAAAGTCCATCACTTCAGTTAAAGACTCCTGAGAGGAGTCAACGTATCTTATCTTGCATGTATGCCTCCTAGAAACCTCTATGGTGGGATGCTCCAAAGAAGACTTGGACGAGGAATGGGAGTCCTGAAGGTGGACTATCTTGAGGCTTGACAGTACCGACTGACCCTTTGGGAAATAATGAGCAGGATCAGGACCCAAGGGCATCCTATCTGGGATGGACAGATCAAAGTGTGGAACAGAAGTCTGACTACCAGAAAGGGAAAGCAATCTTTTGATGGTTGGAAGCTGAAGTCAAGAGAAGACCCGACTCCACTCCAGACAGAGTCAAAGATTCTACTCCAGACTGATCCCGGAATCCGGCCTAGCTAGTCAATGTCAATTTGTCTAGTTCCGAGGCTCTGATAGGAAGGGACCAGTCTTCCTGGATCAACAATGCTTTGACCCTGCAATCCTTCCAGATCTGCACCATTTGAGACCAGCTGGATCAGAAAAGCCATCAGAGTTGAAGATCTTTGAATCAGATGTGGACAGATCTTAAGAAAAACTTTGTTCCACAGACCCTGATTCCAAAGGACAGGTCAGGGTAGCAGCAACAATAAGCTCATGGGTTCGACAGCTGGCAGAGCTGGGAGAACTCCCAACTGAATTTAGGTCCCAAGGAATTTCATCATTTTATCCACATCAGCTTAAGACTTCTGGTAGACTTTGTTGATCAGATATTTGAGGTTGTGGACAGGGGGCTTTGAAGAAAAGAAAAGGTTGTTCCCTCTAACAAAACTGAATACAGTCTTGGGAATTGGGCCCTGGAAAGAACCTAAGCTCCAGCAGTGGAGAAGTACTGGATCCAACAATTATCAGATCTGAAGATTTTGTTTGGGCACCCAGAGTTGAAGCAGCAGCAAGGATCTCTTCCTAGACTCTTTAGATTTCTCCTTAGGTCTGTCACCCTTTATGTCTGTTAGCAGGCTTTTTGACAGAGCGGGAAGCTCCAGAAGCAGAAGGATGAGGAAGGGACAAATTTCCCACAGGGGTAAGGAAAAGTCCTTCAGCATAATCTGGTTCCAGCAGCTCATTAATGACCTGAAGACTGAAAGCAGTACAGGAAGAGCACATTTTGACCACGTGGGCAGCTCAAGGACAATAAATACATTTAGTGTACAAATTCAAATTTAGGCTCTACTGGCCACAGGCCACATGTTTTTTGAAGCCAGAAGGTTGGTCGGCCATCCTGCAAAAAATTCTTGTCACAGCAAACATTAGAACAATCTTAAAATAGCTGTAAAACACACACCAATCAACTAATCTACAATAAAAAGGGTAAAAAACAAACGACAAACACTAAGCAATCCAAACAGCTATTAAACCTAGACTATAAAAAAAAACACTTCCTAAAGGGCTTTAAAGGCACAAGAGAGAAGCAGTCAAAGAGAAACCTATAACTTTCCAACTTTAAAAAGTAAAATGCTGATAAATGGAGAAAGATAAATGCTAACTGCTAAAAATACAAAAAATCTGAATGGTATTCCCTGAATAACAACAAAAACATTTGCACTTAGCTACACCGAGCCTGAGCAATGGAGACTACATCTTTAATAAATGAACAGCAAATGAGAACTGAGATAATTACATGGGCAGGAGAAGATTGTGGGCAAAGGGAAGAGCCTGAGCTTTGGATCCAAATAATTGGCATCCTCTGTTCTGTAACTTTTCCTGTAATTTGTTTGACTCAATTCTGAAAACAATGTCAACAGAGCTTAGAAATTCTGCTCATTTGCCCTCTAATGATGCATGTTTTTTTTATGAAAAAGGTGGTGACTATGCAAATATAGCAAGAAATTACTGAGTAGGTTTCCATGATCTTAACAGCCAAATAGTTGGCCTCATCTCTGGAACAGGGATGAGAATTTTAAAAAATATGTGGATGTGTCCATCCACTCAAAATCCCTTAGTGTATACCATCCCCTGAATAAATCTTAAAAATGTCATCAAGGCAATGGTAGCAAGCCTTATACCATTTAAAGTTGTCCACTTTAAACAAAATATTACTCTTCCATCTCCATAACAGAATATTAGCATAATGTGGATATCAGACAAATGTTGAGTAAAAACAGTCCGCTAAAAGATTTTACAACATGGTCTCAGATGAAGAGAGAGTAATGCATAAAGTACAGTTTTGTACCTACCATAAATGTAGATGTCCGATAGGTATGCATCTGCAGTCCTTACATATGGGTTGTCCCGCCTCAGGCAGCCCTTCGGTTGGCCGGATTCCAAAGTCTGGGTCCGGCATCGGCTGATGTCGCCCCTTTCCCGACGTCAGAGCACCTGGGGCATAAAAGTGTCAGCCGACGCCATCTTCCTCAGTTTTTCTTGCCCCAGATGCCAGGTGCCCTCTAAGGAAGGCTAAATTTGGTAGAATTACAAAATATTGCAAACATGCACAGTAATATAAAACAAATACACCATAATAGATAACCCCAGCTAGCTATAAGAGGGATAAGTACCCAAGAAGTACCACAGAGGGGAAGGAGGGAGGGTAAACCTGACTGCAGATGCATACCTATCGGACATCTACATTTATGGTAGGTACAAAACTGTACTATGTCCTTCAAGGATGCATCTGCAGTCCTTACATATGGGTAGAATACCATAGCCAAGCTGGGGGTGGTAGGCTCTAAGAAAATGATGGTGTAGCTAGAATGCCCTGCAGGATTGCCGTAGCAAAGCCTGCACTGGATCTGGAATATAAGGGCAAATTGTAATGCTTGGAAAATGTAAGCACGGAGCTCCATGTAGCAGCTTCTAAAATGTCCTTGGTAGCCACCCCTCTTAAGAAGGCTGTGGAGGTGGTTGTAGCTCTGGTGGAATGAGGTCTGATGCTAGCTGGCACAGCTTTTCCATGATAAGAATAGCAGAATCGAATGCAATTTCCTATCCATTTTGAAACTGTTTGGAAATTGCTTTTCCTTGAATGCCTGCAGCATATGCTACCAACAGCTGGTCAGTTTTTCTGAAAGTCTTAGTTCTGTCCAAGTAGTAGCGTAACTGTCTGTGAATGTCCAGGGTATGCAGAAGTTTCTCTCCCTTGTTTTGTGGGTTTGGAAAGAAGGTAGGCAGGTGAATAGCTTGGTTCAATGAGACCCTGGATACCACCTTTAGCATGAATGAAGGATTGGTTCTCAAGGAGACTCTGTCCTGATGAAAAATAAGAAATGGTTGTACTTCCATGAGTGCCTGCAATTCAGATACTCTTCTTGCTGAGGTTATGGCCAGAAGGAAGGCAGTCTTCCAAGACAGGAACTGTAACTCTGAAGATGCTGCTGGTTCAAAGGGAGGTAAAGTCAACTTTTCCAACATGAAGTTAAGGTCCCATGTAGGCACTGGTGGTTTTCTTGGAGGATTGATGTTTTTAATTTCTCTTAGAAACTGCCTTAGGAGAGGATGAAAGAAGACAGGTGGATCAGTATTGTATTCTGCTGAAATTGCTGAAGCATGAATTTTTATGGAAGAGTAAGAAAGGCCATTATGGAGCATGTCTGCCAAGTATTCCAGGATATGTGCCATGCTCATCACTGTGGCATCTAGGCCCTTTGCGGTGCTCCAAGTGTGGAATCTTTTCCATTTTGCTGAATATGTCTTTCTCGTGGAAGGTCTGCGAGCTTCCATGATGATATCCTTCACTCTCTTGGATAGCTTTTCCTGGTGAGGAGTCAAGGTATTCTCCAGGCTGTCAGCTGCAAGGTTTTCAGGCTGGAGTGCAGTGTTTTGTAATTGTGCTGTGTCAGAAGGAGTGTCCATAGTGGTAGAGGCCACGGTTTTGTGTGTGACAGGCTCCGTAACAGTGGGTACCAGTGCTGCCTTGGCCAGTCCGGGGCTATTAGAATCACTTTTGGCTGCTCTGTCTTGATTTTCAGTAAGACCTTGGTCATTAGTGGGAGTGGTGGAAATGCATACACTGTTAGAGTATTCCAACTGAAAGAGAGGGCGTCCACTTTCCATGCTTGTGGGTGGTATGTCCTTGTGCAGAATTTCTTCAGCTGATGATTGTGGTGGGAGGCAAAAAGATCTATGACTGGCCTCCCCCATGATTGTGTTATCTGAAGGAAGATGTCTGGGTGCAGCATCCATTCATGTGGGTCCATGGTATTTCTACTTAGGCTGTCCGCCAGTATATTGTCTTTTCCTGGCACAAACTGAGATTGCAGCTCTATATTGAGTTTTAGGGAAAGTTCCCAAAGATTCATTGCTAGTCTGCAAAGAGGGTAGGAATGGGTACCTCCTTGCTTGTTTATGTACCACATAACTGTGGTATTGTCTGTCCTTATTAGCAGGTGGCCTTGATGTAGAAAGAGCTTGAAGGCCTCAATTGCATGAATCACTGCCAGCATTTCCTTTTGGTGCATGCGCAATTCTTTCTGAGACCATAGACCTTGGATGCATCTGTCCTCCTTATGTGCTCCCCATCCATGGTCTGAAGCATCAGAGGTAATGGTTTGGCTGGTTACTGGTTTGCTGAAAGGTAGGCCCCTGTTTGACTGGCTTGCTTGGGCCCACCACAGGAATTCCTTTTGAAGGCATGGAATGTGTGGTATCAAAGCTTCTAGGCTGTGATTGTGCTGAGACCATAAACTCCTTGGGTACCATTGTAGTTCTCATATGCAGCCTTGCTTGTGGAATCAGAAGAATGCACGATGCCATGTAACCCAGGGCCTGCAGGATTTTCCTTGCAGTCATCTGAGTTTGTTTTGTTAGATTTTTGAAGTAATCCGGTAGTTGTCTTTGTTTTTCTTCTGTGAGAAAAGCCATTTGGGTGGTTGTATCTAGTTCCGCACCCAGAAAAGTTATTCTTTGGGATGGCACAAGTCTTGACTTGTGAATGTTTACTGTGTATCCCAAGGCCTGTAGTAGGTGGATGGCATAATTCAAATGTTTTTCCAAGGTTTGTTGGCTGTCTGCTTGTATAAGGCAGTCGTCCAGATACGGGTATATTTGAATCCCCTGAAGTCTGCAGTGTGCAATTACTGATGCCAGGCATTTCGTGAATACTCTGGGCGCAGTAGATAAGCCAAAGGGCAATGCTGAGAATTGATAATGCTCTGAACCTGCAAGAAATCGGAGGTGTCTTCTGCAACTTTGTCTGATAGGGACATACAGGTATGCCTCCTTGAGGTCTAGAGTTACCAGCCAAGACCCCTTGCCCAGCATGGGAAGGAGTTGCTGTAGGGTCAGCATTTTGAATTTTGGCACAATGAGATAAGTATTCAGTGCAGACAAATCGAGAATAGGCCTCCATTGTTTTTCTCTTCTTGGGACAAGGAATAGTCTGGAATAAAATCCTTGTCCTTGTTCTGCGAGAGGAACCTTTTCTATAGCTTTCATTTGCAATAGGTTGGCAATTTGTTTCAAAGCCTCTGCCCTCTGATTTGGTGGCAGGTTTGGCATTCCCTTTCTTTCTAGTAATGTATGGAAATGGAACATGTATCCTTTGTCTATTATTTGCAGTGTCCATTTGTCCCTTGTAATACTGTGCCAATTTCTTGAGAATAAAGACAACTTTCCGCCCAAAGGTGCTTCTAATTGAGCCCTGGTCGGCGGAGTCAAGGTGAAGTCATTGAGTCTGTCCTTGTGCAGCAGTTGTTGGACCTGCACTACCTCTCTGGTTAGGAGGCTGCCATTGACATCCTCTGTAGGAGCCTCTAGCTTGCCCTCTACCTTTGGCACGCCTGTTCTTGCCTCTTTGAAATCTCTCTTCTGGAAAGGACCAATTCTTAGAAGGCCAATTTCTGCTGAATCTTGGTGGTTGTACCTGAAGGAAATCTTTGACTGTTTGTACAGATTTTGCCTTTTCCTCAAATTTCTTTAAGACCTCTTGAGCAGTGGAGCCAAATAACTTTTGCTTTTCCAGTGGAGCATCCAGAAGCTTAGCCTTAACATGATCTGGCAGAGATTGTTCCTTCAGCCAGGCATGTCTACGTATGACTGCACCTGTCATTGCTGACCTACATGAAGCTTCCAATGCATCATAACCACACTGCAAGAAATGGTTGCTAACCTGTTGTGAATTATGTACCAGATCCTGAAGTGACTTACGATCTAGGGGTTCAGGCGAAGACAGTTTTTTTCTGCAATTCATCTAACAAATATTCTTGGTACTGTATCATATGAAATTGACAATTTAAAGCCCTCATAGACAGAGTAGAAGAAGTGTACACTTTTTTACCCCATCTCTCTAAAGCCCTGGACTCCCTTTCAGAGGGGAGTGGATTTTTAGTAGTGGCAGCTGCAACCCCTTTAGGACCCTGGGAAATAGTTTCTGGGTCAGCAGAGTGGGCCTTGTAAAGGAAACGATGCAAGTCCGGGACCCTGTAGTACCTATCGGGTTTAACAGGAGCCGGAGGAAGGGTGTCAGGGGTAGTGCTAGACTCAGAATACACATCATCAATGACACTTAAAACAGGAGGGATAGCCAAAGGTCTATGCTGAGGTAAATGAAGAAAAGTCCTTAATCTCTTCCTGGAATCGGAGAATTCCTGGCCCTGCCATTGGAAATGCTCTCTCATGGAGTGAAGGGTCTCCCCAAAGGACAGCTCTTCAGGAGGGGAGGAGGGAATAGATTCCTCTGCATCAGAATCCTCATAGGCTGTGAAGTACTCCTCCTGGTAGTCTGATAGAGCAGAGCCATCAGAGGACTGAGGTTCAGCAGACTCAACCCTGGGCCTTTTGTCTAGTGGGGGTTGAGAGCCCCTGTCCGGATGAGGCTGAGAGCCCCTAATTAAGGAAATAAGGTCCTCAGCCAAACTTAGTATCTGAGAACCTGTAGTGGATCCCTGAGAAATAGACTTGGGAGGCAGAGTTTTTTGTTGCTTAGCAGCTTTAGCCCTAGTGAAAGCTTTTATGGACATGGATGCAGGGGGCCTGGCTGCCCCACGTGCTGGAGTAGTTTTGTCTAGGGGAATGGTGTCGGTAGGTTCCTGAACACCGGTTTCCGAGGGTAATTCTATAACCGACTCAGAAAAGGCCTCCAGGACGGAAGTACCAAGGACTCTGTTTCAGCCGAGACCGAGACACTCGAGGCAGGCCTAGGAGCGGTTTCAGCCGAAACCACGGTCCGCGTGTGTCGGTCCTTGTCCCTCCGTTTCTTGGTTAAATGAGAAGTCGGAGTCTCCGACGTCATTTTATAAGAGAAACTAGCCCCAAAAAATTCCTCTGCAAACTCCGACCGACGCCTAAGAGTGCATCGATTAAAGGAGGCACAGGCAGTACAAGCCGAGACGTCGTGGACTGGGCCTAGGCAGGGGAGGCAGTAGGAATGGAAATCCTTATGAGGTATTTGTTTCCCACAAGTCAAGCAATTATTAACTTTAAGCGTTTGATCTGACATCGGCTGAGGCAAGAAAGAGTCCCCAACGGGGGTACTTAGCTTTTTGAAGTCTTCAGTAGCTGAAGTTACAGGAGCTGGCTGACCGGCACTTGCGAACTGCTTCTGCTTCGGGCACACCGCAAGAAAGACTGAGGAAGATGGCGTCGGCTGACACTTTTATACCCCAGGCGCTCTGACGTCGGGGAAGGGGCGACATCAGCCGACGCCGGACCCAGACTTTGGAATACGGCCGACCGAAGGGCTGCCTGAGGCAGGACAACCCATATGTAAGGACTGCAGATGCATCCTTGAAGGACATCATTAGAATAGACAAATCGATCAGGCTAATGAAGCCAGAAAAGGGAAAGGGCATAATTATCATGGATACACATGACTACACAGGGAGAATGTCAATTTTGAATGAAGCAGACCAGTATGAGGTGGGTGTCATGTAAAGAAATTTTCATGGCCTATAAAAAAAAAAAAGAAGATATTTTACTGGAGAAACTGCTGAACAGTAGGGTCATCACCCCATAGTAGTTTCATTAACTTTTGATGGTCCCTTCATTTTAAGTATCCCAAAGGTCCATTCCAACATTCTGAACCCTCCATTGAGACAGTTTCACCATCTACTCAAAGTGCGTCACTAGCTAAATTTATTAATAGATCACTCAAGGATGCCTCGATAACTTCAGCCATATTTTGAAGGTCTCATGGAAATTTTTGGAAAAACATAAGCGATATTCCCTTTGCAATGGTGTGCCTCTTGGTAAAACTCCACATCAAAAACTTACTTAAGTTATCCCACATAGGGAGAGATTGGATTAGTTCTTTGAAGCCATTTCTACTAACCAAAATCTGGACAATCTCAGATGGTTGTACAGTTTTATGGACATTACTTTACATAATTTTGTGCCCTTTGATGGGCAATATAATCATCAGAGGATTGGAGGTGGCATGGGCATGTGCCCCACTTTAGGCCAATGAGAGTCTTGTGCTATAGTTTCACATTTTTCAGGTGCTGGTGAACTCCATCACCAAATAGGAAAGGCCAAAAAGGAAGAGACCAGAAAGTTGCACAAGTGCCCTCATTAAAATTAGTAAGATGTCGTCAAAACTGCCAGTGCCAAACAATGCTGGATCCCACTGCTAAGAAGTGGACCATGAGATTGCTCATGTTAGAAGAGACAATGAAAGTAGCTGTAACAGTAGGAACACACTTTCTAGCAAGAGGAGGTTTAATCTTGATTTTATAACATGACAAGATACAGTCCCCTTTAATAAAACAGAGCCTAAGGGCCAAAGGGAAGAGCCAGATGACAAACTGGCTTAACAATCTGATTAGGTATCCAATAAAGTTTGGGATAATAAAGGAACCTGATATTTTAAAACAAGGGCTCCTGTGAGTTGTTGGTTGAATTCAGGACAAAGTACAACACAGTTCTGTGCCTTCCTTATAACATTTTTAAAGTAATGTTAGCAGGTGCCAGTCTTGAGCAATTTACTGCTCCTAGCAAGATGACTACCAGACCAGCTACTAGATTTTTATTGAGACGTTTGACCTTTTTCCACTCTATTAAAGTAGCTGGGTTTCCTGGTGAAGACGGGCAATGAATCTTGCACTACGGGTCTATTTTCAAAAGCATCTTTTTAGACTTAAAAAATGAAAAGATAGCAGTAATTTTGGGCTCAACTATCATCTACAGACAGTCTGACCTACCTCTTGCAGGAGTAAAACATCTCCTTTGAACTCCACTTCAAATGATCATGCAGAAATATTGTTGCCTTTCTAAATGAGGCATCTAGTGGAGAAGACACAGATGACAGCAATTCATCATAACATATATTGCATCCTATGAAGGAGTACATTAGGAAGGCACAGCTTAGTTCCTTGCATTCTTTCTTCAAAGATGTCCAAGACAGACATGTCAGGTGAAGGAACTTTTCTCTTGGATGGTGCTAAGGTACCTGAGGTAGTGGATCTCTGGGCTTTACATGGCAACTATTTAAACTGTTAAATTTCGAGTAGACAAAAATATCATTGGGGGCTGACATCCTATGACTTGTTGCTCAGATTCAGCCATCAATATTCAGGCAAGTGGACAGCTGCCTAAGTTCCTAAATAATAACCAGCTGCATTGGAAAGGATGTCTCTGCTATATCAAGATAGTGGGGACATGAGATGAAAGGCTATCCCTAGGGCCAGTGCCTAATTCCAGTCCAGAACTGGCTACTAGTATCTTGCTGTGATGCATCAGAAATAACTGGTGAGGCCTGACAACAGAAATAAAATTAGAACACTACCTGGATATTGGTCTGCAAAAGAAGTATAACCAGATGGCTATGCAGCCACTGGTTGATGGGACATACCAGGAGGCACACCCAAGGAATGGGAACTCTCCAGTTCATCCTGTGCTGATGGAGGTCTCAACAGCCTTGTGCATTCTACCTGCTCTCTTAGCTACACCTTATTTGGGCATTTCATAAAGCAACCCTGCAGATAAAGCTGAAGAGATGAGCACCCCTAGCTGAACAACAGATGTTTTTGGTGGTGCAGGAGACATTAGTTTCTTAGATTTACTGTTAAAGGTTTTAGTTTAAAGTAATAACACTTTTTAAGGTGGGTGTGGGTTGATTGTCCCCAAGACGTAAAAAGGCACTGAAAGCAAGTGATATTTGTTTACTAGAACAGAGTTGCTAGTGATTTTTTTCCAGGGATGTTATTAACCTCAGAAAGTCGGTGAAGTGTGTATACACACACACAGTATTAAATACAAAGTAAATACAGATAGTTTGTATGTGAGCAGAATGCAATTAGAAATCCATCTGGCCAGAGTCACCTTCGACACTGGCTTACTCAAGAAGGGTTTTGCAAAAGAAACAAAGAGCTAATCAGACTTGCAGAAGGCAGCTGTTCTGTGTAAATAAAAACGTGACTGTCTATGAACATCTAACAAATGAAGTTTGTACTCCCCTTTGTTTTGATAGTTAGGGAAAAAACTGGGAGATTAATGGACTGATTGATGTTCGCCTCGGAGGCCACTTTGGGTAGAAAAGATGGGTTAGTCCTGAGACGACCCTGTCCTTATGGAAAACAAGATACGGGGGGGGGGGCTTAATACAGAGGGCCTGAAGCTCCGACACCCTTCTAGCTGAGGTAATAGCTACCAAAAAGGCAGTTTTCCAGAACAAGAATTTCAAATCAACAGAAGCTGCAGGTTCAAAAGGTGGTCCTCCAGTCAAAGCCTGAAGGACCAAAGTTAGATCCCATGGAGGGACAGAGTTCCTAATAGGAGGTCTCAAGAGAAACGTAACTTTCAGAAAAGTCTTACAAATCTTGGTGGAAGCGATGGGATTGAGATAGTCTCCAATGTGAAAATGGGAGATGGCAGCCATTTGAACCTTTACAGTAGAAGAACTGGCCCCTTTCTGAAAAATATGAGATAGGAAATCGAGCATTGTTGGGATGGGAGCAGTGAAAGGGTCCAAATTCCTATGAGACTCCCAAATGGAAAACCGCTTCCATTTACTATTGTAAACATTCCTGGTAGAAGGCTTATGCGCCACTACCAGGATAGATCTAACTGCAGACGAGATACCGGGAGTCCTAGCAACTATTGGAACTGGATCAACCAAGCTGAGAGCTTGAGATTGACGATTCAGGAGTTTCAATCCCGAAGGCTGAGATATCAGTTCTGGAATGGGATCCAAGATCCAGAGAGGAGCTATAAGATGAGACCGTAGGCACGGGAGCCAGGCTTGACGAGGCCAGAATGGGGCTATGAGGATAATCTTGTTCCCCAACCGACGAGCTTTCTATAAGAATGTTGTGATCAACGGAAGAGGAGGATAAGCATAAAGAAGACCAGGTGGCCAAGCATGAAATAGAGCTTCTCTGGAGCTTTCCCCCAGAGGAGGAAATTAGAGCGAAAAACTCGCTGCACTTCGCGTTGGAAGGCGACGCGATGAGATCGCAGCAAGGCTGACCCCACTTGTGGAAGATCTGTTTCGCTACTAAGGGATTCAGAGACCACTCGTAGGGCGAGAGGATAGTTTGACTCAGTTTGTCCACTAGGATGTTGGACTGACCCGGAATGTGCATTGCTAACAGAAAACGGTTGGTGGATATCGCCCAATCCCAAACTCTCATGGCCTCTCAGCAAAGAGGGTAAGACCTGGCCCCCCCCCCCATTTGTTGATATACCAGACCACTGACATGTTGTCTGACTGAATTACAATAGTCCCTGGAGGGTGAAAGGCATGAAGGGCTTGCAACGCTAGAAGCACCACCCTCATCTCCAGAACACTGATATGCAGAACGGTCTCTGTCTGAGTCCACGTACCTTGGACAGTTCTGCCCGCGTAATGCCCCCCCACCAAAGGCGAGAATCGTCTGTGGTCACCATGGCTTGGGGTTGCGGCATAACAAACGGTCGTCCTTCCCAAAGCTCTCGAGATTGGAGCCACTGCATGAGGGAATTTCTGCAAACTCTGCTGAGAGGAATCAGTAAGTCCAACGGGTGGTGAAGGATGGACCACTGAACCTGCAAAGTCCACTGGAGAACCCTCATGTGCAAGCAAGCTAAGGGCGCTAGATTGATTGCTGCTGCCATGGACCCTAAAGCTCTCAGGACTAACTCCGCTGATGGGGCAGGTGACTGAAGAAGGGCTAAAACGTGTAAGGTTAAACAGCGAAGTCTGTCTGATGTCAAGAAGGCCTTGGTCTGAAGCATGTCTATTCTGGCCCCTATGAACTCCAAGACTTGAACTGGTTGAAGGGATGACTTTGAAGTTTATGGTGATCTCCAACTGGGACGCTAGAAGTCGGAAGCAATCCCTGGTTAAGCAGAGTAGATGCCTGGTGCGGGCGGTAAGGAGCCAATCTTCTAGGTAAGGAAAAACCTGTATTCCCTGAAGTCTCAGGTGGGCTGCTACAACTGCCATGACCTTGGTGAACACCCTGGGGGCTGTGGTGAGGCCGAAGGGCAGGACCCTGAACTGGTAATGACTGGCCCCTAGCCGAAAGCGGAGGAACCTCCTGGATCACCTGTCCATGAGAATGTGATAGTATGCATCCTTGAGGTCTATGGAGCACATCCAGCCCTTCTCCTGCAGAAGGGGCAGAATGGATTGAAGCGTGACCATCCAGAATTTCTCCTTGGCAATGAAGAGGTTCATTGTTGAAAGGTCGAGGATCGGCCTCAAGTCCCCAGTCTTCTTTGGCACCAAAAAGAACCTGGAGTAATTGCCTAACCCAGATTGGTTTGGGGGGACGTGCTGGATGGCTCTTTTTTCTAGCAGCTTTTTTACCTCTAAAGCTGCAGCCTCCCTCTGACTGGGTGGTACATCGGGGAGGCACCTCGACTGAGGAGGCAGGTTTATGAAAGGGATTGAGTAACCTCTGGATATTATTCGAACCGCCCATCTGTTGTGATGGACTCCCATTGGGCCAGGTGCTTAGAAAAATGCCCCCCGACTGCCTCCAGAGAGGAGCAGTCAGGCAACCCCTCAGGGCTGCTGTGTGGGTCGGTCAGAAAAAGGTTCCCGCGGCCCCCCTTGCCTCTGGGCCGGCGTCCACCTTGTCCCCTTCTGCTTCTGAAGGACGAAGGGTCCGGAGCGTAACGGGACTGCTGAGACTTCCAGAACCACATCTTCTTTTGTCCTCTCTGGTTCCTGGAATAGGACCTTTGAGGAGCCGAGAAGCGGACTCTGACGGCAGAAAACGTCTTCCCGTCTTTCTCGCTCTGAAACAATGTGTCACGGACGGTCTTCCCGAACAGGGTAGAACCGAAGGGTGCATTTGCGAAGGGTGCCTTGAAAGGTTCCGCAAAGTCACAAAGCCGGAGCCAGGCGTGACACCTTAAGGCGATGCCGGACCCGCGGTCTCTAGCGCCCCCCTCGGTGGCATGAGAAAGTAGCCACATAGACGTGTTTGAAACAGATTTCAGAGTGGCCATGTCAGCAGAGAAAGCCCGTTTGTCCTCGGCCGACATGGACTCAGGGGGAGACTCAGCGTATTCTTTCACCAGATCCCGCAGAAGTCTAATTACATAGGCCAAATAATTCAATGCCCTTATGGAAAAGGTAGCTGAAGCAAACATCCGCTTCCCGATACGATCCAGCATCCGAGACTCCTTATCAGGGGGATGGACTGAGGAACTATCCTGGGTAAGTTCCTTCTTGGTGGCTGCCGCCACCACCATGGCATCTACCGGGGAACCCTTACTCCAAGCCGTCCTATCCACAGGGGGACTAATAATCCTATCTAGCCTCCTGGGGATTGGCTCTACAGTCTCCGGTTCCTTCCACGACCTGGTAGTGATGAGGTCAACCAGGGGGTCGGCCAGAGGGGACACCCAAGAGGTAGATGGGCCTGCGAACGCCTCCAGGAACACAGACTCATCCGAGGAAGGTTTTTGGACTGACCCCCCCCTTTAGGCGAAGCATTTCCATAATGTCTCCAAAGGAGATGTCCTCGGGGGTGACCTGGGGGAACCTCCAACTTCCTCCAAATCTGTGTCCTCTGTGAGGGACTCAGGGGAGTCCAAGTGCCTCCTCTTACACTGACTGTCCGAGGAGGGCTCACCAACAGGGTCGGTTTCCGCCAGTGGAACGGGCTGGGGCATCAACGCAGGCTGTCCCTGGGACTGGACGATGGAAGACAAGCCCAGCTGCAAGGGAGTGGGGGCAGAATCTGAAGAAAGAGCAGGGGGTCTCGAACCTCTCGAGAGAACCCTCTCCACCACATCGAAAGCAGAGGGTGACCCAATCTCTCTGGGCTCCGTGGTTAACACCCCCGGATCCGGTGTGGGGATCGGCATTGGAGCTGAAGTGCTCGGACCTGAGAGGGAAGTGTGCTCTGATCGAAACGGAGCCGAAGACACACTGGCCACCTCAGATCCGACGCACGTCTCTCGGTCCTGAGAGCTTGGATCTGAAAAAGGATCCGACAAACTCAAGGGCATGGCCGGTGTCGAGGTAGTGATAACCATCGGCGCCGACTCCCTGACTCCTCGGATCTGAAACCAGATAGTGGATCAGAGAAGAAGCTATCGGGGCAAAATGTGGGGCTGAACTCCCCCTGGAGAGGGGAAGGCAGCAGCACTCCCATCTGCAGTTAGGTTTGGAGAAAACAATGCAACATCCAGTCCATATCAGAGTCGGAGAGGCTACGGGTCGACCTAGAGGAGGCCACCGTGATGACTTTGAAGATGGTCGGGCCTCCTCCTCCAGTGAGAAGCATGGAGAAAGGAGCCGAGGGGAGGAAGGCCTGGAGACCTTCTGGGTTGAGGAGAGCAGCTTGGCAGACGGGGCTGAGTTGGCCCGCCACTTGTGGCTTCTGTGCCTCTTTCTCTCTCTTCTTTTTTAAAGTCTCTCTCTCCCTGAGAAGAAGTAGGAGATTGAGTCCCAGCCAGGGGAGAGGGGGCAGCAGGCTGAGCAGCCACAGCCACGGCTGTAGCCACCGAGGGAAAGGAGGAAGAAGTCGACTCCGCGGGTAGGAGACCCGCCAGAATCCGCTTATTCCTCCTATCCCTCAGGGCCCGGGGGTTAAAGGCTGCACAAATTTGGCAGCCCAAGGTCAAATGTGGTACCCCCAGGCAGAGGACGCACTGAGTGTGGCCATCCGCTGGGGAAAGCTTAAAAAGGAGGGCCTCAGCCATGATTTCTAAACAAAAAAAAAAACACACACGCGCCCACACAAACACCTAAGGGAAAAGGGGGGCCTGCTAGGCTTTAAACTATGAGGGAACGGTAAATCTCAGGGGTTTAAACTAAGAAATTAAACTAACCACACACACCAAAAAACTAAGAAAGATTTTGACAAAAAAAATTTACAAATCGCCTAAACGCTAAGAGCTCGAAAAACTCGTGCTTGACAATGCCGCGGCAAACGAGATCTGAGGACTGGAAGGCGGTAGCAGGGTATTATAGGTATGGGGGAGGAGCTTGGAGCTCGGATCTCTAGCTTGGAAAGCTGTTGGATCCGATACCCACAGGCTGATGATCAAATGAAGTTAACTACTTCAGATTATGAGTTTGGGGTGAAAAAGCCAGAAAGCTTATAATGATCATGTATTTAACTATAGAAGTAGAAAGTTCTGTAACTGGCAATAAAAAACTGATTAACAGAGATATGTCAAGAAGTTGATTGAAAAAATAAGTTTACATAAAACTCAACTCAAAGCATTCTTTCACTGTAATCCCAGTTTAAATGTGAATATATTGAAATATTTTAGAAAAGGAATAGTTAGGTTAACAGTAACTTAGAAAATGACAGAAGAATAAAGTGGGCATTTGAAGTATTTAAGGTTAACAGTCAAGTTTGACTAGCACAGTTTAGGATCAGTATCAACAGGTAAAAAAATAATGGAATTTTTAGGGAAAGAAAAATATATACTGAGCAAGAACAGAAAACTATTTATATATATATATATATATATATATATATATATATATATATATATATATATATATATATATATATAAACAAGAGTAGTGCTATGCATTCAAACAGAAGGTGGTGAATTCTGAAATGGGGTATAAAGTGTATTAAAGAAGGAACTGAATGGGTAGCTCATTGACTTTGGAGAAATTTGTAGGTTTATGACATGTACTTTGAATAATGCACTGGTTATGACATCTAGTCTAAGAACAATTGCAAACTGAAAGTCACCTAGCATAAACCAAGTAGATTATAAATTGCTTAAAAATGTTTTTCAGTTAATGTTTGTTATGAACTGCTGGGGTATGTTATCACACTAGACCAAGGAAAAGCTTTTTATAACGCTAATGTCACTGTATTACATAAGGTATTCAGGAAGACTAGGGGTAGATGAAGAGGTACTGAAGATGGTAAGAACATTATATTACAATGTAATGTATCACAGTAGATAGTGTGGTGATTAACACCACTAAGAGCAGTAGGCTTACTGGAGATATGTCTTGTCAGTCTGTTATTGCATGTACATTATACTGACATGTTACTACAAATGTATGAAATGCACAGAATACAAGTTTCAAAGAATGGGGAATTAAGGAGTTCACAATAACAGCTTCTGCAGATGACATGACTGTCTGTACATGACTAAAGTTTTGTGAGGAAAGTAAATTACACTATATTAGTGAATCTAAAAAGGAAATGAAAGCAATGGCGAACAAGGATAAAACTGACATTCTGTATGAATAAAATTAGTACACAGTGGGAGTTCAGAGAGGTAGATGGTTATATTAAGATACTGGGTGCATGATTCACTTTAAGATACATTTACATGAGGTAGAAGAGCGCTTAAGAAAAATTGGGCAGAAGGGTGTACAATAAGATGATACATGAACAATAAAGGAAAAGAAGTGTTTTTCATTTTAAAGTACCTTTCAGTGACAAATAACCTAAATAATAGATGAAAATAAAGTTTAACTTTTTTATGATTTTTAAGGATCATTGTTAAATCTTATTTAATATAGAAACAAGTAAGTCAGGACATTAGTAACGTCATTTGGGTATATTGGCCATAATGCGCTGATATACACTGTATTGAAAAATATGTTACCTATGGAAAGTTGGCAGTACTGAGAAAGTTGTACAAAAGAATTTTTATATTCTGTTAGCTGGGTAGAGTCCATTTTCAGGACCTGAGGAGAAAGGCTCTAGAGAACAGTTTAGCACAGACCAATTATAAATTACTGGTACATAAGAGTTTATCTTAGAAAGAGAAAAATCAAAACGAACATTTCAAACAGTATTAAATCAGTTAATTAGCATATGATTGTATAATATAACTAACAAACAGGTGGTAAAGTATTTGCATCACCACACATCTAATAGTATACAGCTTATTAAGGTAAGAATTTTGACAACTTAAGTTGAATTCTTTTAATAACTCAAACACAGATAGACATCACTATAGTAACTGAAGTTTCCCACAGCTTGAGAGCACATAATTAGGAATGTATGAGTTAATGCTACAGATATGTAATTATGGAAAAGAGCATCTTGCATACCACACAATTTTGGCATAAGGATATCCTTACTGTGGTTAATAATAGTAATCTTAAACTGCATATGATGAGTTACTTGTTTAATATGATAAACTGTTACACATCATCTGACTTTTTACTAGTTTTGGTTACATTTTAGCAAAGGGATTTTTCATGACCTGAGCAGCTGTAATATAAGCAAACCAAATTAAAAGATGGCCTAGAGAGGTGTACAGCACTTTGTAAAGTAATTTGTGACTAAAAAGCAATTACTTGCATACTACGTTTTCCACATCTATCCAGTTTATTTTTTTCTATGCCATACACTGATGTGTACTAGTGGGTTAATCAATAGAGTATTCTACTGTAAGTAGCCTCCAGTTTCTCATTTAGTTTTTCAAGCTCTAGGGAAATGTACACAGGTGTTTTGGCAGTAATGCTGCATATGCATGGTTCAGTTGTGAGCACCTTCTTGATCCTACAGAGTGCACCAGTTTCTCAGATAGCCAAGTTTGTTACAACAATACACTACTTCAAACTTTGTCTACAGTCTTATGCTATATATGCACGCATTCCCAGCTGGTTAATATCTTGACTGGTTCCTATGAAGGCAAAGTACCATTATTTGTAGAAGCTAACCTGCATTCAGTATTCAGTTTACTGAAAAATATTGCTCCGGTTTTCTTTCTGCAAGCCATCAGGTAAGATTACCAAACACTGTTTGCAGGGTTGATGCATACAATAGAGCAGACTCATCAACATACATGCAGGTTGAGTGTATTTCGCTGCAATAACAGCATCCCATTTGCAAATAAGAACATGGGTCTAAGAATAGACTTGTGCAGCATTCTGGACTTAAATAAGGTGGCAAAATAGCATTTAACCAGGTTACATCTTCAACATGATTTGATAGAGTTGCCAAAATACTCCAAGTTTTTTTGTGTCAAAACTAAGTAAAATATTTTCTTTAGCAAACTGCAGTCTACTATGTCAAAGCCTTGGTCAAGTGCAAAAGGATGGATGGGATGCATTAGTGTAAATCCCTACAGATGCTACACAGTCAACAAGTTTGACAATCATTGTACTCGTGTTGTGACCTTTCCTGAACCAATGCTGTATTTGTTATAATACACTACTTTCTTTGTGGTAGATCCAAATTGAAGTTGCACTTTCTCTAGTACTTTGGCAAAGGGTTTGGTATACTTATAGCCAGTCCCACTAACTATTTCAGTCTACAGCCAAACGTTTGACATGGTAGAGTCATACAAATTTGGTTATTTATTATCCTTGTAAATGGGTAGGTTGGCCAAGATCCTCTCCTTTTAACAAAGACTGGCTACATGCCCTCAGTGGAGAATAGGAAGCTATGGTCCCTAACTTGGTCAACATTATTTTCACTGCTGCACTGGTCTTTGGAATACTTGGTCAACATTATTTTCACTGCTGCACTGGTCTTTGGAATACTATACACTGGAGGCCGGCATTGGGCTGTTTATTGCTGAAAATGGCTTGTGAAGTTCTTGCAATATCTGCATGTGTGTCACACTCTCAATTTCCAGGTGAACCCTTTCTTAACATCCAGTTACCAGTTTGCAGAATTTGGCTGGATTATGCAAGGTCTTCTTTTGTAAGGAGGTATAGTTCTATTGCTCTGCTAGCATTGTGTGTAGAAGGTTTGGGAGGGTTGTTTTAATTCAAGGCTACAAAAAAAAAAAAAAATGTTTAATTAACTGGCAAGTATACAACCTTGTGCTTCCTGGCGGATACTAACTACAGGGCTAAATAAATTATTTACTGAGTGCTTCTGTACGCAATAAGTTGAAGTGCATTATTCAAAGGTACATCACTCTGCAGATACATTTAGTTTGTCTGGCACTGGCAGTCATGAATGCATCTAATTTAACCCCGACTCCTGATTCTTTCTCTCTCTCTCTGTTGTGTTCTCTTCAGTTCTCTCCATCTTTGACTTGGCTTCCTGTTTTTATAGTAACTGGACTTGAGTATTTTAAGACAGTGTTGCAATTTCCCAAGACAATATTTTGTTTATCAAAGAAACTTTGCAAACATGGAACACTTCACAGTGCACCAAACTTATCAATGCCAAACGTTTTCTTATGCAGAATCTAATACAGCGCAGAAAAAATTACTTTTTGTTTCATGTCAAGTAAAAATTCCAATTGCAAATCATGTTTTAAACATTTTGCCTTGTACTTCTATATGTCTCCTGCATTTTATACAGTAATGCTACTGCCTCATTAACCATTCAGCATTAGCAAGTGAAGTCGCATTTAAGCTTTAGTCTCTTCAGATTCACAGGTCACTTCTTATGCTAACTATAACAGTGTACTTCTTGTTTCATTTTTTTTCTGGAGATATGAAGTTTACCAACCTGCATCCTTTCAGTAATCACTAACCTAAAGTCTTGTAATTTTATGGAAACTGTTCTTTATACAAGATTTATGGAAGAGCTGGAATAAAATGCTGTTAAATAGGGTGCATTGTCTAGTTTAGAGATCTGATGCAATATACCCCAGTCTAGCTCGTGCAGGGCTTTTTAGGCTTCCAAAAGTTTTATGCTTTGGCAAGATGTTTGTAATAACTTATCCAGACAATGTGAACTGGAAATGTTGTCACTAAGGTGGTTTACTAGTGTACTGACCATTGGTAATTTGCCAGAATTCCTGATTAAGAGCTAGTAAAGTATGTTTTCTGATCTGGTGGTAGCATCAATTCTTCTGGGTAAGGAAACTAGCCAACTATAAAGAGGCACTAATTTCTGATGGCCTTGGTTTGTTAGGCTTTGGCAGGGGATATTAAACACGTAAAATCATCTTTGCAATGATCTCCAAAACCTTAGCCCAGTGCTCAGCAGATGTGTTGTCCTGGAAGGTTTGAGGTAGTCATCCAACACATTTTGCCCATTAATATGAACTGTCATTGCCAGAACATCCTGCTCAGGTGTAGGTTATTCATATATTTTTTTGATGCACCATAAGTGAATGTCACTCTTCCTGACCCTTTTGCCTGTTCAACATCTGATCTGTATTTGGTATATATGCTTATCCAAAGCATTTTTTTTTTTCATAACATGGTTATAAAGTGAAAGGTTACTATGTAATGCAGTTATAAAGGGAAAGATTGCTATATACTTTGTATCAGTTTTGATTTTAGAAGAGATGGGACTGTATGCAACTGTTTATTTTATTTATTTATTTTACATTTGTTGACCGGGCTAGTCTAGCTGGATATATGTCCATTTTCAGTAGAGGCCCGGGGAGATAAGCTCCAACATTTAAAAAAAATGAAAATAAAATAAAATTTCATAAAGAAATACATATGTAATATTCATATAAAACATTAAGACTGGAGACATAGTTATGAAATATTAAAATGCAGTACTTAGAAAAATAAACAACAAATTATTGTTATATGTGACTTGCATATAATGCTATTATTATGTACAGTGAATGAGGATGCAGGAAAGTAAGAAGAGGCGGCAGTTTTTTTTTTGATAGATAGTAGGAAGGATATTTAGATCAGTGGATGCAAAAATGAAGTGGATTTAGGGTTCTAAGGATGTGGAATTTCGTCAGGGGTCAAGAAATAAAGGTTAGTCAGGATTAGTACAGGGGCACATCCATTTTGTTTTAAGGTAGAGCTCGAGTTTCTTTTTAGAGAGATTTTGAGGGAATACTAGAAAGTTCAGAGGAAAGTCTGTTCCAATCTTTTCCAACAGTGTTAGAGAATAGGGAATCACCAGCCTTGTTCTTTGCTTTGTCAATATTTACATGAAGTTTGTGTGCAGATCTTAGGGACTGTAGGTTATGATAGGGGTAAATAAGAGTAGATAGTATAGGTGTTTTGTCAGGTTGATGAAGAATTTGATGGGCAATGCCTAGTTGATTAATTTTTAATTGCTGCTGAAGTTCTAGCCAGCCTAGTTGTTTTAGATTAATACAGTGGTGGGTTCTAAAAGGGTTGCCTGTGGAAAATTTGGCTATGTTGTGGTACGAGTTTTCTAATTTCAAAATATTCTTTTTTGATAAGTTAGTAAATATGGGAAAGGCATAGAGAAATGGTGTGATAAGGTGTGAGTGGGCTATAGTTTTTCTATATTCTGGAGTGAGGAAAGGTTTGATTCTGTAAAGAGAGCCTATTTTTTGTTAATCGTTTTCACTGTGTTGTTTATATGGGGGTCCAAGTTAAGGTTAGGTTATTGTCAATGGTAATGCCTAGTAGTTTGGTTGTAGGATCTTGCGATACAAGTGTGCCATTTTTGGATGTTATAGTAAAGTCTATGCGGGGAGATTTACTGAAAGGTGTGAAGAGGAGCAGTTTAGTTTTTTTGGGTTAAGTAGTAGACAGCGTTGAGAGAACCAATCTTCTACAGAATTAAATATATGTTGGAGTGAAGATGTGATACAGATGTGGCTGAGCGATTTAATGTAGAATCGTCTGTGTATTGTATGCATGTGGCTAGGGGAATTACTTGGTGGAGGTCATTGATAAATAAAGAAAAGAGGAGGGGACCCGGTATGGCCCCTGGGGGGGGGACACCAATGTTGACAGGTAGTTGGGAAGATAGAGTGGAGTTCCAGACTACTGCTTGGTGTCTATTATTTAAGTAGGACTTAAACCATCTAATAGGTTGGGATTCCAGAGACAAAGATTGAAGAATTTGTAATAGTATCTGGTGGTTGACCATGTCAAAAGCCTTGGATAGGTCTAGAAAAAGTGCAGAGGAAAGGGTGTTATGGTTACGATTTTTGTTGATTTTGTCTGTAAAGGAAAGGAGGGCAGTGGTGGTGCTATGGGAAGGTCTGAAACCATGTTGGGTTTTAGAGAGTAAGTTATTTTTGAGAAGATGGTCAAGCAGTTGCTTGTGTATACATCTTTCCATAATCTTTGATAAGGGGGAGAGTAAGGCTATAGGGCGGTAGTTGGAGATATCAGTAGAATATCCACCCTTATGAAGAGGTAGAATACGAGAGATTTCCAAAGTTTAGGGACATATCCCTCAGTGATGGTTCTGTTGATAAGAATGGAAATTGGGTAGGCTATAGATTTGGCCGCTAATTGCAAGTATTCTGAGGGTAATAGGTCTGCAGAGGGCGTACATGGTTTGAGTTTTTTTGATAAGGGAAAGAATGTAAGTTGTTGGGACAGGTTGGAAATGAAATGGGGGAGGTGGGTTTATGTTGCTGTTAGATATGTATGTGTTTTTGTTGGAGAGTTGACTGGCTAGGGTTTGAATAGTTTTGGTGAAAAAAGAATTAAAGTCATTGGCTATTTGGTTGGGGTTCTTTGTCAGAGCCCTGATTGTTGGGTGTGAGTGGTTTACTTGGTTGAAGTAACTGATTTATGTTAGCCCAGAATTTTTGTGGGTTATTATGGCGAGTTTGCTGAGGTTTTAGGTAGTAGTTTTTTTTATCATTTATTATTGCTTTTTTGGTCTCATTTCTCAGTTGTTTGCTAGGTTTGTTTATAGAGAGTTATGTTACAAAACATTAATAGCTATCAACATCACAAAATTCAGTATACTTTTGTTCAATATAACTGTTAATGTCTGGACTATGATCAAGATTAATAGTGGAGACAGGAGCAGTAAACAACTGAAACATTTAACTTCAGAAGGTATTCTAATTGGCTTCATGGCATTGACAAATAAAGAATGTTATTAACACAACTGACTCAATATGAGAAGGGAGTGGCAAGGTTGTGTATTTGCCTGCCCCACTCAAAACAGAAAGCCATATGACAAGGACTGCACAACCAGATAGAATCCTGTTGGAAGCTGCAAACAAACTGTCACGTCTGCTTTCTGCTTGCAAAGGGGATGAGGGGTGTTGAACCTTAACTCCTTCACAGAGGTGGACATAGCCTTGCATCCATCCAATACATGCTACTCCCTTGAGTGTGAGCTAGCATATGTACTGAACACAAGGAAAAGAAAAAAAGCTCCCAGATGGCTGCACTACAACTGCAGCTGCTGAAATAGTCAACAGGCAATGGAGGTGCTGAAAAGTGAAGAAAAAGTTTTCAAATGAGACAGGGGAAACTAACTAGTGCTACTGCAGCCATCAGCTGCTGACTGACTGGTCAATAATGTCTTTAAAAGAGAAACCACTCCTAGGTGGAAGATGAATGCAGTCAAACTACATGGTGTCTGTGTGTTAGTGAAGTGGTAAGTGAGGATGTCTCATTTGAAGCCCAAGGCCCTACAGAGCTGACCACAGTAAGGCAGATGTACAGGGTCAAATTATGTCCACAGAAAAGATTAATGCAACAGTTTTCAACCCATGATGGTTGAATCCCACAAGCTATCAATACTCCTTGAAGAACCCATACATTCTACCTGTTGCTAGAGTAAAATTAAATTTACACACTATACAATAATAACAAAAAACTTAATGAAACCACCACTTGAATTCATTTATATTTACAGGACAAAAGTACTAGCACTAATTTTTAACTAAATAGCCTTTAAAGTTGTCTGAAGTTGCCAACAGAATGAGTCAGACTGATAAAATCACTATTCCCATTTTTGTCACTACTTAAGTGATAGCTTCTGAACAATTATTGAATCACAGATGAATTGCAGGCAGACAGATAAAGTCACAGTTTTTCTTCTACTGATAGAAGTCACTCATTGGAAGGACCCCTATCACATGACTGGGGATCCTGAGGGTCCCATAGAACAATGTCTGAAACCTCTGTATTAATGTAAGTGGTTAATGCAGAGTGAGAGAAAGAAGCCAAGCGTGTTAGTTGTACCCAACATACACCTTCAGCAGAATTCAAAATCATTGTTTCTGGATTATGTTTGGAATCAGTCTAGCTTGTTGTACAACAACAAAAACGGTATTTCCTTAGGGATGAATATCCTTCTGAATGGCAGCGTATCCTTCACCATACTGTAACAGTCTTGTTCAGCCTTCTTGTGTGGCTGCATGCAACATGGCAAATAAGAAATGAAGGAATACTAGTAGAAAATCCCACATAAAAGGGGATAAAATAGAAGTATATTGTAAGAAATGTAAACCAGGGAATGTAGGTAAGGAAAAGAATGGTAAACCAGTACATATTATGATAAAAGAAATAAAAGTTTAGAACTCATGTCTGCAAGGAGGAGGGGTATGAAAATAACTGCAATGGTAGTAATGTCAGGATTCTACTACAACATGGTTAGCAAAATACAAAAAGCTTAATGTAAAGAATCATTCAAAACACAACTATTAAAAGATACTATCCGAAGAATACTGTGAAAATGCATTAGTAACAAAAAAGCTTTTTCTAGTATGTAGCTATAAAAATATATGGAAATGATGGGGAAAGAATAGGTCATGGCAGTTTATGAATAACTGGCATGCTGGTTGTGGGGAAAAAGACTGGTGGAAAATAAAGACAGGCAGTTTAACTGTTACTAATGATATTATAAAGTTGGTGTTAGGGCAGATAACACTGCTAGTCTTGCAGAGACTAGATGCTAAAAATGTGGTGCAACCAATTAATAAAGTGATAACTGTAAAGAGGCCAATTTGCATGTAATATTGTACTTGATCCTCATCCACACCACAGCCCAAGGGGGGGGGTGCAGTGCAGTGCAACAGGTAGCAAGAAGCTCTGGGTTCTATTCCCACACCAGGCAGATTAATTGCTGCTGCACTCCTAAGTCTGTCATCCTTGGGATGAGATGTTAAACCAAGGCCTCATTTGCTTGAGTTGGTGATACCTCAGGTGGATGTAAAAGATACCAAGTCACCTATCATAAAAAATAGGGTAAATTCCCAATGCCCAAGACAAATTTCCTCTTAGTAGTATAAAATACCACCTCAGGTCTCCATTGAAACAATGCCTCTGGCCTAGTGAGATTAACCTGGTTAACAAAGATAAATAATTGCACTCTAATGTCACAGTGAAAGACATTTCCCCATAAACAAGTTATTACAATCAATCCTCTGCACTTATCCAGTCAGTCTCAAATCAGACATCAATCCATAGCTGAGCAGGGAACCCAGCCATGCTTAAAATTCGCAGTAACTCCCACTAATTAAATATCATCAGAGAAAAAAAAAATACAAATTTCAATCTGACTTGCAGATCTCAGACAAAATAATAAACTTCTCAGTCACCACAGTTACACAATCTGATGACCCCTGCACTATATTACTGGGTTATAGAAATACCATGAGGAGGCTGAGAAGCCTGGCCACCCCAAGTGCAATATTAAACTGAATGTTGAGCTTACAACTGGGCAACAAACTAATATTGATCTTTTTCCACCCACTGTACAAAAAGATCAAATCATCAAGTTAACTAAAGCTTGTTCCTGTCCGAGTCTACCATACCCCAATATCAAACTACTGCAACAGCTGCAGTTCAACACTAAGTTCAAGCCTAAACAAACACTAGCACACCTCAGTGACTACACTTCCCAACTTTATATTAGGTTAATCCAGTTCATATACCCTTTAAATTAATTTTAGAAGGCACTGCTACACCCATGCACTATATTAAATTACTTTCTAGACCCAAATGTAATCAACCAAATAACACATCTGTGTTTGTCTGGCACTTCATCTTGCACCTTTCTGTTTTACATCCTCACTTTACAGTTAAACACAAACCATTAACATTTCAATAATTCCTCTCAATATCCTAGCACAAAATGACTCCTTTTACTTGGGCTGCCATTGCAAAAATGTTGGAAAAATGTAGCAAGTTCTTTCAGCAGGGAGATGGCGTAGAAGGGAACTAAACTGTGACAAAGCTGGACTGAATTAAGACAATATATAGTTTTTAAAGGATACAACTAAACAGAGGTGGTCTGTTCTCACATTTTTAATAGAAGTGTGTGAAACTGTATACACAAATTGCATATATGCTACTGACGGAATGTACTGCAGTTTGAAAGTGAAACTAACACTGCTGTGAACACATCTGTACAGCTTGAAGCCTAATGTTACTTGGAGTTATTATTTTCAAAATAAATTACTGTATTTGAGATCTTCTCCAGAAGTATATAACTGGGGAAATAAAGCATTTTCAAAATTCTAAATTGAAACCCAAGAGTAAATAACTGAAGATGTTACTTAAGGTCTAATGATATTACCCTATTCTGGAATCCCTCCCCAGAAATATGTAACAGTGGAAATAAGAAAATATCTTCAAAAACAAACTAGGACTTAGGGAGATAGGCTGTCATTTTGTCAGGAGTTACTGGATTTTCCTGCTACAGCGTGCACAATGAACAGATGCCTATAAGGACTCTGTATATTTGATTCTGAACTTGAAACCTAATGATAGGCAGGGCATGATATATCTTAAGACAGTTAAGGTAGACACAGAGGGATAAGAGTTTGCTGCAGGACATCTGTTAAAAACTTTTAGTTTAAGTAATTTACTGGGCAACAATGTGCTTATTTACACCATTTTCAACTATATTGTTTTATTTCAAGAATTTATCAATCAATTATAAATGCTTGGGGCTTGAGATGAATTTATGAGCCAAAGAGTTTATGTACTGAAATGGCACTATTAACTGTTTGCTTTAGAACCACCAATGTAAAACAGAAAAGCACCAAAACCCAGGACAGCCAGATGACCAAATACAATAGGCAAACCATTTATTTTTTAATAAATATCATATTTATCCTAAAAAGTATATAATTAACATATATTTATCCTACAAAGAATGTAATTAATATTATCCTCATAACTTAGCTGCTCTCATTTTCAATACTGGGTTATGCTAGTGTTCTCATTAAGGCCAGAGAGGCTTGCATCATCAAGCCTTAGTTGCCAAAGTAGTTCCCTATATTATATTTTCATTTCCCATGGCCCTCCTCTAATGTCAACTTGTATTCTGTCAAGTACAAAAAAAAAGTAGCCCCTTTACATATTGTTGTAAGTTTATACAAAGCATTTTTTTTCATTAGAGATTTTTATATCATAACAATGCTTGTATATACGGGTCCTTAGATTGTGTTCCGTCTTTCCTAAATAGAAAGCTTTGCATAGAACACAGAGCTACATATACCATCCCAAATGTATTGCAATTGCTATAGGTCGCTGCTTTGATATTTTTTCTCTACATTTTAAATACAGTACATCTCCTCCTTATTAACACTATAGGGGCACTGAGAGCATGCCCTACATTTAAAGGTGCCCATTCTTTTTTTTTTATTCCATTTCTCACCAAGTTATTTTCTAATAAATCCTTTAAGTTCTGTCCCTTCCAATATATACTTTTGAGAGGCCTCTCTTTTAGGGGTCTCAAATCAGTAAATTCAATAAACTTCCCATTCCTTTTTAATTATATACTTCGCCATAGGTGCACCACCATTAAATTCCATCACCAGTGCACTCTCAAAGCCATTTGTTTCATGTGGTCAAATAGTTTTTAAACAAACATTCTTATTCCCCAGCAAAGGAGAAAAATCTGACTTTCCTACCCTGAATAACCTTCATTACAATATGTAAAGGGGCTAAATTTTTGTTTTTTGTACTTGAGAAAATACAAGTTGACATTGGTGGGCAGCCATGGGAAATGGAAATAGAATATACGGAACTACTCTGGCAAATGAAGCTTGATGCTGCAAGCCCCCCTGGCCTTAATGAGAACACTAGCATTGCCACAGCATTGAAAAAGAGAGCAACTAATTTATGAGGAAACATATTACATTATTTTTAGGATAGATTAATTGTATTACTTTTAGGATAAATACATTTATTAAAGATAAACTATTTGTCTATTGCATTTGGTCTGGCTGTCCTGTTTTAGTGCCTTACTGTTTTACATTGGTGGTTCATGGTTTTTGGCACCTTTTTCCTTGTTTATCTGGTGTTTTTGTAACTGTTCAGAGATATGGACAGCTCTAATTCCTCACCTGAACTTGTTAAGATGAGGAATGACGACACTGGGGAAACAAGGAAGCCTGTGGGCTAGCTTACTCAGCTGGCGGATTTGCTAACTCCTACGGTTTTGTACAGAATGGAAGCTCGTAAAATGATTCTACGGCACGGAATGGGGAAGGCAGCATCAATGGAAAACCTGGGAACTCAGAGGATTTTTTTTTTTAACATTGGCAGCAAACAAGGTGGTACCAGATGAAGAAGGAACTGCCAACCAACGGCCTGGGACCCAGAGAGGTGACTGTTCTGTTAAAATGACTAAGAGATGCTCACAATTAAATTTAAATGACTGGCCGTTTCAAAAATATAATTTTAAGCAAAATGATTCACAGAAATGTGTTAGTTGTGAACCGGACACTTATGAAACAAGTTTAAACAAACTGCATGACCTAATGGCCAAATATAAGGCTTTAAATATAAACAAACAATATTTTAAAGAATGTTTTGAAGTAAAGCATGTTGCCAAAGGGGTTGAGAATTTGTAAATACCCCAATAATGTACAGCCAGGGTCAGAATTTCATAAATGATTGATAGACATATTTAACCGGTGGGATGGAAGTGGCAAGAGCGATTAAAGACAAAAATGAGAAACTTTTAGTTATGTACTTACCATAACTTTAGATGTTTGGGATCCATCTCGCCTACATTCTGTACTGATGGGCTCGGAGCCGATCCTCTGCTCCGACTCGGCACGCTATGCTATAGAGCGAAGCCTCTTATTGGCTGAGCTATTCTCTATCCCAGAATGCACCACCACCACTTCCCCAGATCTTGTTTGTCCGCACTCATGCACACACACATAACTGTTTATATAACATTGCCAGATGTTTCAAGATGAAACAATAGAATTCGGACCGTCCGATCTCTTCTGATCTCCAAGGCAGGGGGAAGGAGGGTGGGTTATTAGGAATGTAGGCGAGATGGATCCCAAACATCTAAAGTTATGGTAAGTACATGACTAAAAGATGTTATGTGATCCTATCTCGCCTACATTCTGTACTGATGGGACAGCGTCCCTAGCACCTAATTCCTGGGTGGCTCACTGGAAAACACTCCTGAGTACTGTGGAACCAAATGAAGCTCGCCCTCGAGATGCCACATCCAATTTGTAGTGGGAAATGAAGGTGTGCGGGGAAGACCACGTAGCCGCAGCACAAATGTCACTAATGGCAAGCTTAGAATGGAATGCTATTGAAGTAGCCATAGCTCTTGTAGAGTGAGCTTTGACAGAGGTTGTAAGCTCTTTATTAGAAGAGGAATAAGCCTGAGTAATACAGTCCCTGATCCATTTGGCAATAGTGACCTTTGTGACAGCTTTGCCCAATTTATTATCCGAAAAGGACACAAACAATTGTTTTCCGTGTTTGTTGGGTCCTGTCTAAATAAAAACGCAATTGCCTGTGAACATCCAATGTGTGGAAGATGTATTCCGCTTTGTTTTAGTACTTTGGAAAGAAAACTGGAAGTTCTAATGACTGTTGCAGGCAAAAAACTGGAACAAACTTTAGGGACAAAGGATGGATTAAGCCTGAGGGATACTCTATCTTTGTGAAAAACCAGGTACGGTGGTTTTACAGATAGAGCTTGAAGCTCTGAAACCCTTCTGGCAAAAGTAATCGCGACCAGAAAGGCAGTTTTCCAAGAAAGAAGTTTTAAATCACATGTTGCTGCCGGTTCGAAGGGGGAGGAGGTTAAGGCACGTAATACCACATTGAGATCCCACGGAGGAGCAGGATGAGAAATCGGAGGTCGTAAAAGCGCAGCACCTTTCATGAAGGTTTTACACAATCTGTTGCTCATTAAAGGTGGGTTTATAGATTCATGAAAATTGGAAATAGCTGCCAATTGGACCTTGATGGTAGAAACTGAAGAACCTTGATTGAATAGGGAAGTTAGAAATTTCAGGACTTCTGACACCGGAACAGTGATGGGATCTAGACCCCAGAGTTGAGCCCAAATAGCAAATCTCTTCCATTTGCTAGTATACAATTTCTTAGTGGCAGACTTGTGGGCCGAGGATAAAATACGTATGACTTCTGGGTCTAAAGTGTGACTCTTGACTATAGTCGGAAGAGGAGGAGCCAAGCTGTTAACTTCAAAGTGTGAAGGGACTGATGGAGTTGTCCCGACTGATGAATTAATAGGTCTGGGATCTGATCCAGGAACCATGGTCCGTCCAGTGCATATTTCCGAAGATAGGGGAACCATACCTGACGAGGCCAGTAAGGGGCAACTAAAATTATTTTGCTCCCCAAGTGAGACGCCTTTTGGATCACTCTGGGAAGGAGGGGAACTGGAGGGAAGGCGTATAGCAAGCCGGTGGGCCAAGGATGGGCTAATGCGTCCATAGGACCCTCCCCCGGAGCTGGAGTGAGAGAGAAGAACTTTCTGCACTTCGCATTCAGCGGGGTTGCGAAAAGGTCGCAACAAGGAGTTCCCCATCTGCTGAAGATCTGAGTTGTCACTGCATCGTTCAGAGACCACTCGTGAGGAGAGAGAATAGTTCTGCTTAGTCTGTCGGCTATCACGTTGGACTTGCCAGGGATATGAGTCGCTACCAGAAAGCCTGGTCGCCACTGCCCATTCCCAAACTCTCATGGCCTCTCTGCAAAGGGGGTAGGATCTGGTCCCTCCCTGCTTGTTCAGATACCAGACTACTGACATGTTGTCTGAGTGAATGGCAATTACGCCCTGAGGGAGGTAATCGTGGAGGGCTTGTAGAGACAGAAACACCGCCCTCATTTCTAAAATGTTGCTATGAAGGAGACTCTCTTCTGAATGCCATTTGCCTTGGACTGACCTGCCCAGGTAATGCCCCCCCCCCCCATCTGGGAGGCGTCCATAGTCAATGTGGCCATAGGAGGAGGTGGAACAAAGGGTCGTCCCTGATCCAGATTGGAGGGCACCAGCCACCAGCGAAGGTCCCGTTTGCAGGTTTCCGTGATCCGTATGAGGTGACTGAGAGGGAGATCCTGAAAGGACCACTGTGTCGATAGGAGCCACTGGAGAATTCTCATATGCAATCTTGCTAAGGGGACTGGGAGAACAGTGGCCGACATAGAGCCTAATAGCTGCAGGACCATCCTGGCTGGCACTTCGGATCTGAGAAGCAAGGCTCGGACTTGAGCCTGTATAGTCTGTATCCTTTCTGTAGGAAGATAGACCCGCATTTGGTTTGAGTCTATCTCTACTCCGATGAACCTTATGCGCTGAGATGGCAGAAACACAGACTTTGGCCAATTGAAGGTGATTCCAAGGGAAGTGCCTAGTGATATGGTGGCTTGTAGGTTCTGCAATAGTAGACGCCTGGAGGTGGCAGTTAGGAGCCAGTCGTCCAGATACGGAAACACCTGGAATCCTAGACTCTTCAGCTGAGCAGTCACGACCGCCAAACATTTGGTGAACACCCTGGGGGCTGTGGTGAGACCAAAGGGCAGTGCGCATAACTGAAAATGACCGTCTCCCAGGTTGAAGCGCAAATGTCTCCTGGATGCCTGATCTATCGGGATATGATAATAGGTGTCCTTGAGATCTATGGAGCACATCCAAACACCTTTCTCCAGCAGTGGGAGAATGGATTGTAAGGTGACCATTCGGAACTTGGACTTTTTGACTGATCGATTTAGGATGCTGAGATCCAAAATGGGCCTCAAGTCCCCGGTCTTTTTTGGCACCAAAAAGAATCTTGAGTAAGTCCCTAATCCGATCTGGTCTGCTCCTTTTTGAAGCAGCTTTGAGATTTCTAAGGCTGCGATTTCCCATTGACTGGGTGGCGGGTCCGGGATTTTCTTGGACGGCGGTGGAGGGTGTGAAAAGGGGATGGCGTAACCTCCGGCGATGATTCGAAGTATCCATCGGTCCCTGAGTGATACCTTCCCAGGCTTTTAGGTGCCTCGAAAAATGACCCCCGACTGGCTCCGGAGCTGCACAGTCGGGCAATCCTTCAGGGATTGTGGAAGGCTGAAGAGCCATGAAAGGACTCGCAGTCTCCAGTGTTGCGGGGGCCTCTGCCGCCTCTGGGACGGCGTCTTCCAGAAAAATTTCCCCCTCCTCTGCCTCTAGAAGGGGGATCATCCTGCTGCGAGGGATAAGACTTCTGGGATTTACGGAACCACATTTTCCCTCCTCTATTAGCCTTGGGGTAAGGCCGAAAGGGAGTGGAAAATCGTGCCCCTACGGCTGTCAAAGTCTTACCTTCTTGCTCGCAGCGGGTCAATGTGTCCTTTACCTTGGGTCCAAACAAAGAGGACCCATCAAAGGGCCTGTTCGCAAAGGAAGACTTAAAGGCTTCCACAAAATGACACAGGCGGAGCCAGGCTTGCCTCCGTAGAGCAACACCCGTACCCGCCGCTCTACTTGCCCCCTCGGCTGCATATGAAATGAGCCTCATGGACGAGTTTGATATCGATGACAGCGTAGCCAACTGAGAGCCAACCGTCTGGGCCAGCTGCTCAGGTAGGTTACCCAAGAGGGTATCTGAAAGCTCCTTGATCAGATCCCTCTGAAATCTAGTGAAGTGCGTTAAATAGTTCAGGGACCTTAAAGTAAAGGCCGCTGAACTGAGGGTGCGCTTCCCATACTGATCCATGCTCCTAGACTCCTTATTAGGAGGATGGACAGACGTCGAAGCCTCTGCTACATCTTGTTGGGTAGCAGATGCCACCACCAGGGCATCTACAGCCACACCTTTGGTCAGAAACTCCTTCTCTGGGGGTGCAGATAAGAATTTATTTGGGCGAGCAGGCACCGGTTCCACAGAGTCTGGATGCTCCCACGCCCTTCGACAGATCAAATCTAGGAGCTCGTCGAAGGGCGGAGACACCCAGGAGGCGGAGGGCTGAGCCCCGAAGGCCTTGAGGAACACCGACTCATCAGCGGAAGGGGGTTTGGAATGCCAGCCGCCTCGTTGTTTGAGGGCTTCCAAGATGTCTGCAAAGGAGACATCATCTGAGGATGACTTAGGGGACCCCTCCGCATCATCAAGATCGGTGTCCGACGTGAGAGACTCATCGGGGGAGTCGACGTGCTTCCTCTTGCACAGTCTTTTCCTTGGGGGTTCCGCTGAAGAAGCTTCAGAGGGACCTCCAGGAGGGGGGGAAACCCCACTGGGGGTGACCTCAGGCCCTGGGGCTTCGCTGTCTAGCGACAGGGGGACTACCAAAGACCCAGTCTCCGTGTGTAGGGAAGGTGCAGGTGAGACCGTGGAGGTAGCCAAAGAAGACTTGGCCAAAGCACTCCTCATGGCCCCGAAGGCCAGACCGCCAGAGTCTTGGGAAGGTCCAACCCCCGTGGCCACAACAGTAGACGGTACCCCCACAGCCGACGCACAGAGAGGAAGGCTCGGAACCGAAAACATCGGTCCCGATGCGTCCCCCCCCGGGGCCGACCGAGGAGGTCCGTGTACCGAACTCCTACTCGAGAGCTGGGGTTGGAGTAAGGGTCGGAGCCGACCCGAAAACCTCCATCGGCTCCACCAGCACCGGCTCCAATGGTGCCGAGGCTGTTGGAGGAGGAACCAGAACTACAGGGTGGGCCATCGGCTCCGAAGCCGAATGGGCTGGAGCCAAAACTAATTTCTGGAATACAGGAGACTGAAACAGTCTTAGGAGCACCCTGTCGATGTCCGAATCCGACATCTTGGAAGATCGGGAGGAGACCGCCGAACAGACTTCTCCATCGGCTCCGAAGGACTAGGGGACCGGCTCCGAATAGACTCGACCAGTATCGGTGCAGAGGGAGATTCCAAAACAATTTCCCTCGGTGCCGAGGAGGGCTTCGGCGCCGAAGGGGAAGAGTCTGAGCCGGCAACCCTCATCGGCTCCAAAAACAGTGGAGCCGATGAAGGTGACCCACCTCTCGAAGCCCCAGCCATCGGCTCCGAAACCAGAGGAGTCGAGACTGGAGGCATCGAGGCAGACCGTTCCGCCCTCGGCTCCGAAGTCCGTGGAGCCGATGGAGAAGCCTGCCTAGGTTTCTTAGTGGTCGGTTCCGACGGGCTGGTCGGAGCCGACGCTTTCTTTTTCTTAGCTGGAGAGGAAGAGGAAGATAAGGCCTCCTCGAAGGAGGGTTTGATAAGCCCTTTTAAGATTAATTTATTCTTCCTCTCTTGGAGGACCCTAGAGGAAAAAGTGTGACACATGCTGCAAGACTCCTGTAGGTGTTTGGTGCCTAAACAGTACACGCACAAGGAGTGATCATCGGTGATGGACATTTTATAATTGCATCTCGTGCACTTCTTAAATCCTGAGGGTCTATGCTCCTTAGACATAATGCCTGTAGAATACTCAGTTTATCAGAGGAAAAAACACAAAGTATGTCACTTTAGTAAAAGATTTAAACAATAAAAAAAAACTTTTTTTTAAACTAGAGTCGAAAGCTCAAAAAAAAGTACAAATACAACTACAATACACCAAAGAAATAAGAGAGGGCCAAGAACCCTCTAACTCAAACAGGTACTTGACCTCTCCACAAAATAAGAAGACTCACTAAAGAAATAGGGGAAGGCCCCTCTAACTTAAACGGAAACCTTTCCCTGTTCAATCACACAAAATTACCACAAAAAATATTCAAAAACACACTTATATTATTAAACGATAGCTGTTAAAACAGCTTTTGGGTAAAGATTAAGGAATTTCCTGACAGAAAAACTTTCAGAAAAAAAGCACTTAGCTCAGCCAAGTTCGAGACCACATCCTAGCTTGTAAGCGGCAAACGAGATCTGGGGAAGTGGTGGTGGTGCATCCTGGGATAGAGAATACCTCAGCCAATAAGAGGCTTCGCTCTATAGCATAGCGTGCCGAGTCGAGCCGAGGATCAGCTCCGAGCCCATCAGTACAGAATGTAGGCGAGATAGGATCACATAACATCAAATGGTTATACTGCATCAGCAGATTGAGAAAGTAAATTAACACATTACTGAAGATCTTTTTTTCACTGTCGAAACAGAAAAAGAGGAATATTATAAGATCACAGATAGAATAGATGAGAGATGTGAGATTGTTATTAAATGAAAGAAAAAGTTGGATATGGACATCTTGGAGTATAGAGAAAATAGAAGTTGCCCTATACCAAGATTTTTTTTTAAGGTCCATAGGTCGGGATGATAGGGACCTAAATAATGAAAGCTACTCTGAGCAGTATAATAATTATCGTGACCAAGGGGATAGGACTAATCAAACTAATAGGTTGGATGACCCTTTAGAGTATCCCCCACTCTACAGGTCGGAGAGACTAATGAACAGGAACTCGCCCCGATACAACCATCAGTTTTGCTCAAAGAGGAAACAAAAGGGGGAAGCAGTGGAGGGGGACAAATTAACTTTATTTCATGATTGTATTACAAAAAACGATTTTAAGTATACCTATAAAAAAACAATGTTTCTAATTACAGTAATTTTGTACTAACCAAGGACCACTTCAGTTTATTTTCAAAGGGGTTTAAGTTTGTTCCAAACAGGAAATGTGATGCAACGAAGTTAATACTGGACCTGAAGATTTTTGTGTAGAAACTTAATTTAGAAGTAATGTTTGAGGGGGCAAAATCGACCAGGAATGATAGCGGCATTAAGTTAAGGAGTACATTTAACCCACCCCTCCACCCACAATTGAAAAATTATGAATTTGGTGCAGAAGGAATTAAGGAAAAATATATACAAGAAAATATGTAGGCGTAACCTTTCTAATGAAGAGAAGAGGATGCTGGATGATATCAGGGTGAATAAAAATATGAGTGTGATGAAACCTGATAAGGGTTGGTGGACGATGATAACGGATATTTTACTCTATTATGGAAAAAAGCTGGACCTATTGGGTGACACACACAAGTATACCAGGGTTTGAAAAAATGAATGGTCTGATCGACCAAGATGCACACAAATTAAAAAAAAAAAAAAAAAGATAGACCTAAAATACCTACTATCTTTGGTATACTAAAGGTCCACAAGGACCCGATGGATCCCCCCTTACGCCCTACAGTTTCAGCAGAAGGGTCAAAAACAGCCCCCTTAGCAAAGTATCTTGATAAGAAATTAAGACTTATAATATGAGAGAAATTTTGAAGGACTCATGGGGCCTTTTATCAAATATTGGACCGGAACAATATAGGGAACAGTTGTGTTTTGTCACAACTGATATTAAGGATTTATTTTCAGTTATTCCACATGATCAGGATTTGGAGCGGTTTGAGGAAGCCCTGGTTGGTAAAAACAATTGGCAACCATAATGAATTTTGGGTTTGCCCAGAACTTACTGAATTGGTATTAAAAAACAATTATATTTACTACGAGGGAGAATTTTTTCAACAGGTCACAGAGGTAGGTATGGGAGCCCATTGTGCCTCCATTTAAACTAACATATTTGTGTTTTGGGAACATACATTTATTTTAAACTCCAAATACAAGACATGTTGATCTATGTACAAAAGATTTTTGACAACATATGTATATTTTGGACAGACAAACTAAGTTTTTTGGAATTCATGGAATATTTTGAGGGCACAATGGGATTTTTGAAATTTACGTACAATCTTTCACATAATGAGATGAATTATACTGATGTCACCATTAATAAGACTAGCGAGGGGTTTAAATCCAAGATATATAAGAAGGATAAATTTTCAAATTCCTACTTGCATTATGAGAGTGTCCACTGTTTACCACATGAATTGCACATACTTGCAATGAATGCCTCATTCAGGTCCCACAAGAGAAATAAGAATTTGCTTTCTACATATATAAATGATGAGTGCTAAAAGTATTGATCTTCCACCTGAAGATACCCATACAGCAAGCAGTATGAGGCACTGAATTCCCAAGCACTGACCACTTTAAAAGAAAAAAAAAACAAAGCAAAAACAAATCCATTTCACCGAATTGCTTCCATACCAACAGAAAACGCTACTTCAAAATTTTTCTCTCTCTCTTATTCACAAGTTCTACAACTTCTCTACTCAGCCTTCTCATACAAAAAGCTCACTAGCTACAGCCTTTTTTTCTACAGCTTTTCCAAGTTAATTATGGAAAATCAATGAGTGGTAAGAGTTGCTCTAAGCAGGCTCCAGAGATCATTAATGATGGCTCTCCACAAACTCTAGCAACCGATTAATTTTCTTTAGTTCTTACAGTATTCAATGGTTTCTAATTAACAGCTGACTGCCAACTGCCACTAACAGCTTCCCAAGCAACATGGCACTCGTCGTAAACCCAGTATTAACACAGTCAGTCTTTTTCATGCTGCTAGAATGCTCAGTGAATCATGACATACACCACTCTGCCTGCTTTGGTAATGCTTCAGCTAAAGTTATTATGCTCCTTAAGTACCTATCCGTACTTTACACCTACTTACTTCCCCCTTCTTTACTCATTTTTGTACTTCAATCTCTCTTCTCTGAATCTCTAGCTAAACATGCAATAGCCCTGTTTTTCTCCTCACTTTATATTGCAGTTCCTAACCCTAACGTATTATGCTGACTTGCCTTTAATTTCTCTATAATTGGCTAATTTTTTTCTAAATGTCATATCATGTATCTATTCTTAACCAATGTTTTTACATTATGTCTAATTTGGTATAATTATTTAAACTGTAGAGGTTTCTGTATTGTTTTTGTAGACTGTAAAAAATATTATTCTAAATTCTTTTGTAATACTTTGGAACTTTTCAGCTGAAAATTGGCACCTGGTCAGACTTTCTCAGTAAGAAATGTAAAAAATAAATAAAGGGATAGAATGACTACTTTTTTACAGGAGGTGGCAAAATGCACACAACATATCTTCACTCACTCTCAGACCAGACGAACACAGCCAATGTTGCTTGTAGCACTTTACTGGCCTGATATTCCTATATCCTCCTTTTTCTAACAGTAGTGTAGATATGATTACAATTAAAGGTGTGTTAACAGCTGGCAAAGCCCAAATAATCTGTTATTTGGGCTGGATGCTCAGTAATGGTGCTAGTTGCTATTTTATGAAACTGATTTTAAATTGGCTGGATATAATTTCCTTCTTCAATGAGAAGTAAGAGTTGCTCTAAGCAGGCTCCAGAGATTATTAATGATGGCTCTCCACAAACTCTAGCAACCGATTAATTTTCTTTAGTTCTTACAGTATTCAATGGTTTCTAATTAACAGCTGACTGCCAACTGCCACTAACAGCTTCCCAAGCAACATGGCACTCGTCGTAAACTTTTAGTTATGTACTCACCATAACTTCAGATGTTTGGGATCCATCTCGCCTGCATTCTGACTGATGGGTTCGGAGCCGATCCCTCGGCTCCGACTCGGCACGCTTATGCCAAAGAGCGAAGTCTCTTATTGGCTGAGCTTACTATATCCCAGGATGCACCACTACCAGTCCCCCAGATCTAGTTTGTCCGCATACATGCACACATGCACGCACTGCTTATATAACATCGTCAGATGAAACAAGATAAAAACAGTAGAACTCAAAACCGTTCAATCTCTTCTGATCTCCAAGGCCGGGGAAGGAGGGTGGGTATTAGGAATGTGGCGAGATGGATCCCAAACATCTGAAGTTATGGTGAGTACATAACTAAAAGATGTTATGTGATCCTATCTCGCCTACATTCTGACTGATGGGATAGCGTCCTAGCACCTGAATCCTGGGTGGCTCACTGGAAAACACTCCTGAGTACCGTGGAACCAAATGATGCTCGCCTTTAGATGCCACATCCAATTTATAGTGGGAAATGAAAGTGTGCGGGTTGGACCAAGTAGCCGCAGCACAAATCTCAGAAATAGCGAGCTTGGAATGAAAGGTGATAGAAGTAGCCATAGCTCTGGTAGAGTGAGCTTTGATAGATGTTGTAAGTTGCTTATTTGAAGAGGAATAAGCCTGAGTTATACAATCTCTAATCCATTTGGAGATAGTAGCTTTTGTGATGGTTTTACCCAATTTATTATCTGAAAAGGACACAAACAACTGATCTGATTTACAAATTTGCTGAGTCCTGTCTAGATAGAAGCGCAATTGCCTGTGAACATCCAATTTATGGAGAGTGTACTCTGCTTCGTTGGAGAATTTTGGAAAGAAAACTGGTAGCTCTAGAGATTGTTGGAGACAGAGATTAGAACAAACCTTTGGGACAAAAGATGGGTTAGGCCTAAGTGATACTCTATCCTTGTGAAAAATCAAGTAACGTGGTTTGATAGATAGGGCTTGAAGCTCTGAAACCCTTCTTGCAGAGGTAATTGCAACTAAGAAGGCAGTTTTCCAAGACAGATATTTTAACTCACATGTAGCAGCCGGTTCGAAAGGGGAAGATGTTAAGGCACGAAGCACCAAATCAAGATCCCACGGAGGCAGGATGAAAAACTGGGGTCTTAACAGCCCCGCACCTTTAATGAAAGTTTTGCATAATCTGCTGCTCATCAACGGTGGATCCATGAATTCGTGAAATTTAGAGATAGCTGCAAGTTGGACTAATAGTAGAGACTGAAGATCCTTGATTAAACAAGGATGTTAAAAATTTAAAACCTCTGGAATCGGGGCAGTGATAGGGTCTAAGCCCCTGAGTTGAGCCCAGATAGCAAACCTCTTCCACTTACTGAGGTACAATTTCTTAGTGGTGGGTTTGTGGGCCGAAGATAAAATGTGAATAACTTCCGGGTCTAAGGTGTGATTTCTGACTAAAGTCGGAAGTGGAGGAGCCAAGCTGTCAACTTCAATGTGAAGGGACTGGTGTTGTCGTCCGACTGATGAATTAGCAGATCCGGGTTATATCCAAAACCAAGGATCGTCCACGCATGTTTCTTCAGGTAGGGGAACCATACCTGACGAGGCCAGTAGCAATTAGTATCATTGTGGACCCCAATTGAGAAGCTTTCTGAATGACTTTGGGGAGAAGTGGAACCGGAGGAAAAGCATAAAGTAGCCCTGTTGGCCAAGGTTGTGCTAGAGCATCCGTAGCTGCCTCCCCCTGATGTGGAGTCAAGGAGAAGAACCTTTTGCACTTTGTGTTTTGTGGTGTTGCAAACAGGTCACAGCACGGCGTCCCCCATCTTCTGAAAACCTGAGCTGCTACTGTTTCGTTCAGGGACCACTCGTGAGGAGAGAGAATTGTCCTGCTTAATCTGTCTGCCAATATATTGGATTTCCCTGGAATGTGGGTCGCTACCAAGAAGCGGTTGGTAGCTACAGCCCATTCCCACACCCTCATGGCCTCTCTGCAAAGGGGTAAGATCTGGTCCCTCCTTGTTTGTTTAGATACCAGACCACCGACATGTTGTCTGTGTGGATAGCGATAATGCCTTGAGGGAGAAACTTGTGGAGAGCCTGTAGGGACAGAAGTACAGCCCTCATCTCCAACACATTGATGTGGAGAAAGGTTTCGTCTGGAAGCCAGGAACCCTGAACTAACCTGCCCAGACAATGCCCCCCCCCACCCTGTCTGGGAGGCATCCGTCGTCAGGGTGGCCACGGAGGGGATAACAAAAGGTCTTCCTTGATTCAGATTGGAGGTGAAGCCACCAGCGGAGGTCCCGTTTGCGTTTCTGTAATCATAATGGGGTGATTGAGAGGAAGATTCTGAAAGGACCATTGAGTCGATAATAGCCACTGAAGAATCCTCATGTGCAATCTTGCCAGAGGAACTAGTAGAACCGTGGCAGACATTGAACCTAAAAGTTGCAGGACCATCCTGGCTGGGGCTTTGGATCTTGAAAGCAGGGCTTGAACTTGGCCTTGTAAAGTTTGGATCCTTTCGGTAGGAAGAAAGCAGCATCAATTTTGAGTCTATCTCTGCTCCTATGAACCTTATGCGCTGAGAGGGCAGCAAGACAGACTTTGACCAATTGAATGTAATTTCCAGGGTAGCACCCAGGGAAAAGGTGGCTTTGAGGTTGTCCATTAGTAGATGACTGGTGGTGGCAGTCAGGAGCCAGTCGTCCAGATAGGGAAACATTGGAATCCAAGACTCCTCAGGTGAGCAGTTACTACTGCCAAACACTTGGTGAACACCCTGGGGGCTGTGGTGAGACCAAAGGGCAGAGCACAAAATTGGAAATGACTGTCTCCCAGGCTGAAGCGCAGATACTTCCTGGACGCCCGATGTATCGGTATGTGATAATAGGCGTCCTTGAGATCTATGGAGCACATCCAAACATCCTTCTCCAATAATGGGAGAATGGATTGTAACGTGACCATTCGGAATTAGGAATTCGTAAGGGATAGGTTTAGTCTGCTGAGATCCAATATTGGTCTCAGGTCCCCTGTCTTTTGGCACTAAAAGAACCTTGAGTAATTTCGGATCCGATCTGGTCTGTGGGGACCGGTTGGATGACTCTTTTTCTAGCAGCTTTAACGCTTCTGCGGCTGCAATTTCCCTTTGACTGGGTGGTGGGTCCGGGATTTTTGGACGGTGGGGGTGAGTGTGTGAAGGGAATGGTGTAACCTCCGGCAATAATCCGAAGCACCCATCTGTCCTGAGTGATTGACTCCCAGGCTTTTAGGTGCTTGGCAAAATGGCACCCGACTGGCTCCGGAGCAGCACAGCCGGGCAATCCCTCATGAAGTGTGGGAGGCTGAAGAGCCACGAAAGGACTCGCGGTCTCCAGAATTGCGGGGCCCTCTGCCGCCTCTGGGACGGTGTCTCCCAGAAAAATTTCCCTGTCCTCTGCCTCTGGAAGGGGAATCTTCCTGCTGTTGATGGAAAAACTTACGTGATTTGCGGAACCACATCTTCCCTCCTCCTTTAGCCTTGGGATAAGGCCGAAAGGGAGTGGAATAACGTGCACCTACGGCAGATAAAGTTTTTCCTTCTTGCTCACAGCGGGTAAGAGTGTCTTTAACCTTAGGTTAAAACAGAGAGGACCCATCAAAGGGAGCGTCGGAAGGAAGACTTGAAGGCCTCCATAAAAATGACACAAGCGGAGCCAGGCTTGTCTCCGTGAGAGCCACGCCTGTGCCTGCCGCTCTACCGCCCCTTGCCGCATATGAAATGAGCCTCATGGACGAGTTAGAAATTGAAGCAAGGATAGCCAACTGAGAGCTAACCGACTGGGCTAGCTGCTCAGGTAGGTTACCCGAGAGGAATCTGACAGCTCCTTGACCAGATCCCTCTGAAGCCTGGTAAAATGTGCCAAATAATTCAGGGACCTTAAAGTAAAGGCCGCTGAAGTCAGGGTGCGCTTCCCGTGCGGTCCATGCTCCTAGACTCCTTATTAGGAGGATGGACGGACGTTGAAGCCTCTGCCACGTCCTGTTGTGTAGCAGATGCCACCACCATGGCATCTACAGCCACGCCTTTAGTCAGGAACTCCTTCTCGGGTGGGGCAGACAAAAATTTGTTAGGACGAGAAGGGACTGGTTCCACGGTATCTGGATGTTCCCACGCCCTCCGACAAACTAAATCCAGCAGCTCGTCGAAGGGCGGAGACACCCAGGAGGCGGAGGGCTGAGCCCCAAAGGCCTTGAGAAGCACTGACTCATCAGCAGAGGGGGGTTTGGATATCCAGCCGCCTCGTTGTTTGAGGATCTCTAAGATGTCTGCAAATGAGACATCATCCGAGGACGACTTCGGGGACCCCTCCGCATCATCAAGATCAGTGTCCGATGTAATAGACTCGGGGGAGTCCACGTGCTTCCTCTTGCACGATCTCTTCGGAGTTGTCTTCAGAGGAGCCCCCAAGGAAGAACCCTCAGGAGGAGGGGAACCCCCAGTGGGGGTAACCTCAGGCCCAGGGGCTCCGCTGCCTAAGGACAGGGGAACTGCCAAAGACCCAGTCTCCACGCCCAGGGAAGGTGCCGATAAAGCCGGAGAGATGGCGAAGACTTGGCCAAGGCACTCCTCATAGCTCTGAAAGCCGGACCCCAGAATCCTGGGAGTGTCCGGTCCCGAGCCATGACAGCAGACGGAAGTCCCGCAGCGAAGCACCGAGAGGGAGGCTCGGAACCGACAGCATAGGTCCCGAAACATCACCCCCAGGTCCAGCCGAAGAAGTCCGTGTACCAAACTCGGACCCGAAGGCCGGGGTTGGAGTAAGGGTCGGAGCCGACCCTAAGACCTCTACCGGCTCCAACAGCACCTGCTCCGACGGAGCGGCGGTCGGAGGAGGAATGGCAATGACATGGGCATGGGCTGCCGGCTCCGAAGCAAACTGGGTCGGAGCCGAAACAAATTTTTGAAAGACTGGGGACTGGAACAGTCTTTGGAGCACCCTGTCTATGTCCGAATCTGACATCCTCGATGACCTAGAGGATACTGAACGGGTTCGAGATGGCCTCTCCAACGGCCCCAAGGGGCTAGGGGACCGGCTCCGGCGACTCGATGACTATCGGCGCTGAAGGAATACCCAAACTAGTTTCCATCGGTGCGAGGAGGGCTTCGGCGCCGAGGAGGAAGTGTCTGAGCGGACAACCTTCATCGGCTCCGAAACCAGTGGAGCCGATGAAGATGACCCGCCTCGATGCCCCAGCCATCGGCTCCGAAGCCAGAGGAGTCGAGACTGGTGGCATCGAGGCAGACCGTTCGACCTCGGCTCGAAGTCCTTGGAGCCGAAGGAGAAGCCTGCCTATGTCTTTTGGCGGTCGGATCCGGCGGACTGGTCGGAGCCGGCGCCCTTTCTTTAGCAGGAGAAGGAGAGGATGCTAAAGCTTCTTCAAAGGAGGGTTTTATAATGCCTTTCAATATGAGCTTATTTTTCCTCTCTTGGAGGACCCTTGAGGAAAAAGCGTGACACACGCTGCAGGACTCCTGCAAATGTTTTGCACCCAAACAATAAACACAGAGAGAGTGGTCATCTGTGAGACATTTTAAAGTTGCACTTGGTGCACTTTTTAAAGCCTGAAGGCCTAGGAACCTGAGACATTCTGAATTAGCCAAAACACTGTAATTAGAAAGAAATTTTCTCTGCTTTGTCCTTCTTTTAAAAGAAAGAGAAATATCAGCAGTATAAAGGATCCGAGATCCCTAAACAGAACAGAAGTCACCTACAATCAAAAAGACCGGGAAAGGCCTTTCCACACAAGAGGTACTCCTAGTCAACACTCACAACACAAGAATTTACCAAGTAAATTTCACCAAACGCACTCTAAACACAAGAATAGCTGTTAAAACAGCTTTTTGTTGAAGAATAAAGAAATTCCTGACAGAAAAACTAGTGAAAATAATCACTACTTAGCTCAGCCAGCTCGAGACCACGTCTTCACTTGTTAGCGGCAAACGAGATCTGGGGGACTGGTCGTGGTGCATCCTGGGATATAGTAAGCTCAGCCAATAAGAGACTTCGCTCTTTGGCATAAGCGTGCCGAGTCGGAGCCGAGGGATCGGCTCCGAACCCATCAGTCAGAATGTAGGCGAGATAGGATCACATAACATCCCAGTATTAACACAGTCAGTCTTTTTCATGCTGCTAGAATGCTCAGTGAATCATGACTTACACCACTCTGCCTGCTTTGGTAATGCTTCAGCTAAAGTTATTATGCTCCTTAAGTACCTATCCGTACTTTACACCTACTTACTTCCCCCTTCTTTACTCATTTTTGTACTTCAATCTCTCTTCTCTGAATCTCTAGCTAAACATGCAATAGCCCTGTTTTTCTCTCTCACTTTATATTGCAGTTCCTAACCCTAACGTATTATACTGACTTGCCTTTAATTTCTCTATAATTGGCTAATTTTTTTCTAAATGTCATATCATGTATCTATTCTTAACCAATGTTTTTACATTATGTCTAATTTGATATAATTATTTAAGGTTTCTGTATTGTTTTTGTAGACTGTAAAAAATATTATTCTAAATTCTTTTGTAATACTTTGGAACTTTTCAGCTGAAAATTGGCACCTGGTCAGACTTTCTCAGTAAGAAATGTAAAAAATAAATAAAGGGATAGAATGACTACTTTTTTACAGGAGGTGGCAAAATGCACACAACATATCTTCACTCACTCTCAGACCAGACGAACACAGCCAATGTTGCTTGTAGCACTTTACTGGCCTGATATTCCTCTATCCTCCTTTTTCTAACAGTAGTGTAGATATGATTAAAATTAAAGGTGTGTTAACAGCTGGCAAAGCCCAAATAATCTGTTATTTGGGCTGGATGCTCAGTAATGGTGCTAGTTGCTATTTTATGAAACTGATTTTAAATTGGCGCTGGATATAGTTTCCTTCTACTTCTGTGAAGTCTTTCACGATGCCATCTCCAGACTGCTCTAACTTATTCCTATACACAAACTTTACTAGGACAGATGGGCTACTACCAGAAATTTCTCATATTCAGGGACAATATAATGCCTGTTTCTTGCTTATCTTTATGATCTCCATATTCGTGGCTATTATGTCAGACATTTAGAAATATGTAGAAGGTATTGTCCCTAAAATAAGAAATCCTTACCTGTTACAGGTCCAACTACTTCCTCTTTGTTATAGCCAACTTCATTAAGATAGTCTCTTACCAAAGTTATGATGAAGTCACCAAACAGATTCCTGTATTTAAACCAGTACAACTTCAGATGACAGCAATTTTGCAACATATATAATGTTTTCTACCACTATTACACAATGCGGAGAGAGGCCTTATCACTGGCATAGTCTTCCCCAGCTTAGCCATAGCATATGGAGAATTCTTTGACCTAAGCTTATAGAAATTTCCAAACCTTCACAGCTAGTATGCAAAAAGCAACCCCCAGATCGTTGTGCTCACATATCTGATGGCTTGTCACTACTTTAGAAGTTTCCGCAATATCACATTCGAGACAATACCTACACAGCTCCTTGTATTGCTCAACAAATAGTTTATTCTTCACTCTAAGAATACTGTGCATGTGTTCTGTGCCAAGCATGTCTGTTCCACTGATTACTTGCCACTGTTAAACTTTGTAGAACCAAGATGTTTTCCCTATTTTATGGCATCTCATGGCAGTCAGCAACCTTTTACTCACTCATCTGCTCTGCACCTTGAGTCTACGTTACATTTAGAATGCATTCAGACTGTACTGCCTCAGCTGTGTTACAGTAATGCAAGCTCTACATAAGATATAGTCTGGCCTGTAACTGAAAGATCCCTTTGAATTACTGTAGCTTCCCAGTTAATAAATAAAATTAACTGTACAAGCCAAAAATTGATGCACCTCAGCCCTCACAAGCTGAACAGAACCAGAGCATACTCACACCTTAGGTGCAAGAATGATCAACTTCTTTTCTTGGATGATGTTGGTTAATAAAGTGGTAAAGCTGACCCTGTGGCTAGTCTTTGTGTTGAAACTTCACACACTGGGAACAAACCTGTGGTACTGTATAGCTGAAGAAAAGCAAGGGTCAGAGTCGTCAACTTTATAGGTATACAACAGGATTTGTTCTCGACAGTCTCCTTTCCCTCTCCCATTAACTTTTCTTTTATTCACTGACCTTGTTTCTTACCCTTGCCATCCTTACTTGAGTGAAGGCAGGATTGGATTTTGAAGTTTTGGGAACCCTCATATTTTGTTTTAGCATAAGGCTATGATAAGCGACCTACCCTGTTCAATAGTACTGATCTTATGTTCTTTACAACAATGGGCAGAAAACCCTTAAATTTGTTTGAATTATTCTGAAATTAATCTATTTTCCTAGAATCAGGTTTACCTTTCCTTAAACTGACTTCCTCTGGCAAGAAATGGTTATGCAAAGGTATGGCACATCAACATACACAATGCTGTCAAACTGAACTACATAGATAAGTTGTCTATTCAGCAGAGCTCTTGACCATCCACTTCTAAAATGTGGAATACTACCTCTCATTATGTGAAGAAATGGACAAAATGTGGAACATTTACAAACAACTTCAACTAGCAAACTCAAATGATGGTTAAATGCATTGCTTTATATGTATAAAAAATTCTGATGAATTAAAAATGATTCAATACTACTTAACATGGCTATCACTTAAAATAAAACAACTAACACTGAATGTAGGATTACGGAATTAAAAGGAACTTGGACTTAACACTCAGAATACTCATTAATGAAGTAGACTTGTATATAAACTGTTTAGCCTTTAGGCAACAAAGGAAAACTGCTGAGTGTCATTGGGGTAAAAACGAGGGGAGGAAATTATAGTGACAAGTCATTTGGTATGATTAGACATGGATATCTACCAAAACTAAGCAACACACACACGTCCACATTCTCTCCGGAAAAATAAATACTGTCCATGCTGAAAGCCTGAATGTTTTTTTGAACAACTGGAGAGCATGAGATCAAGCATACAGGACACTGGTAAAGAAGTCTATGGGAAAACTATCAGAAAAAACAGTCTGAAAAATGACACTGGAGAGACAAGTCTAAAGCACATAAATAAAATAAAAATAGTTAACCATTTGTTAACCGGGAAAGTCCGACTTGGAACGAGCCAATTTTCAGCAGAGGCCCGGGGAGACATGCTCCAGACACATCTTTGTAACATCGGAGGAAACCCACAAAAACACAGGAAGGACATGGAGACTCCACACAGAAGGCACCCAGCTGAAAATCAAACCAGAGAGCCTCTTGCTGTGAGGTGACAACTAACTGCACCACCACTGATCAGTCCCACTGCAAGAATCATCTCAGAATAAGAGGTACATGCTGAAAATGAGAAGTAGATCCACAGAACAACCTTCCTTAAGCTGTGAATTAAAACATGACAAAACTGCCTAGGATAACTATGGTAATTCTGATCATATAGCACTGGTAAACTACACGTCAGCTAATACTGGCAGCTTAATGAGTAAACATGGACATGGGTAAAACTCAGTGGGCTAGGCAATCCTTACATACCATTAAAAGTTTATTTAATTTAACTTTCTATACAATATATGCACCTTCAGTAAAAAAATTGGAAGACAAAATGTACACCACACACACTAGAAAATGACTAACACAACCAAATGCTCTACTGAAATATTGCGATTACAATAGCAGGGTCCACGTCTTGTGCAGTCAAGACTTCGCACAAACTATGTACAGTTGCTTTCTTCCCACACCGCCGTTTCCACAATACTAGAGCTTCCACAATCTGGGACTGCACATTGTGTGGGTAATGGACTTTGCATTTGTAAATATCAACAGAGGACAGACCAAGCTCAAATACAATACTTTCCCATTCTGATCCTAATTTGCTGGCCAGTTTGTTCAACTGTTTATCAGGTGGTACACTATTCAGAATATGCTCGGGTACTCTGTACATCCAGGATTCTGCTTGATTTTCTGGCATTTCCTGATTCATGCATTCCCAAATTAATTTCTCTCGGACCCATGGAAACTCTTCCAATGATTCTAGGAACTTCTCAAATGACTTTGGACCCCTGATGGGAAGAATATCTAGCAACTTCATGGCTTTCTTCTGGTTAGTGTTTTCTGACTTTATTTCTTCTACTTGATTCTGTGTCAGAACGCCCTCCTGATACAGATATTGTACCACTAAACCATCCACTAGTATTTGAGAGGAGATTTCTAGACGGAATTTCCGCAGAATCTGCTTATGTCTGGCATTCATGCTTTAAATATAACAAAGACAAACCTGTGTTTTTATAACTATGAGATAATTGTGTTGTTTGGCAGAGAATGAGACAGATACAAACATGCCCTATTCAAGTTAGGAATGAAAATCCACGAAAGCCAAAAGAAAGAGGACTCGCAATATACTGTACCGCAGCAGAAGTTCAGACCCATTTCTTTAGCAACAAAATGTGGTTTGTTATTATCATCTCACGTTTTAAGTGTTCATTAAACTGGACATCTCAGGAACAAAAGTTGTTCTGTTAGAAAAATAAAACAAGTATTAAAAAGTAATTGCTGCTGTTTTAAGTGAGATTAACATGTGTGTGTGTGTGTGTATATATATATATATATATATATATATATATATATATATATATATATATATATATATATATATATATACTCTAGTTATTTAATTTAAAAATATTTGTGTAGAGATTCTTGCATTTCATAAAAGGTTTTCTTTCAGAAAACTTATACCATCAATCTGCATCACTCACACAGCATCAACACCACATAAGGAATCTTTGCAACCAAGACAGTAAAATAAAACGGTACCAATAATATAGTATTGAAATAGCCACTAAAATAATATTTTTGTACTCAAAACATAGTAAAATAAAAATATATATACAAACAGATTCATCCCAGGAATTAAAATTATTAAAATGCCACCCTGCAGGGCAGGCCCAAGTATAAATCTACACAAATTATTTGCACCTGAAAAAAAAATTGGTTTTACTTTTTTTTTTAAATTTTTTTAAGTGGATTAATCCCACTACGCTTGTCTTGGAGACCTGAGGTGTATTTATACTGCTTGGGGAAATTTGGTCAAGGCATCAGGGCACACCTCAACCTCTTAGCACAAAAAAAATGGACAAAGCCTAAAAGAATTGGGGGGGGGGGTGAGGCCCACAAAATACAAACACATTTTAAATATTGCTCTTATAAACTTGCTGCTAGAACAGGATTTGTTTTAAGCATGCATTTTCTGAAAGATATAAAGCCTGAATCTCAAATATATATCATTATTTCGTGACTTCAATTTTCAGTCATTGGCCAGAATACCACAAATTTTATGATGAGCAGACCAAAAATATGAGGCAAAAATCTGGAGACACTGAAAATCTGTACCGTTGAGATCCATGCATCGGGGTACTTTTCCTTCTATTTTCAATAGGTGCCATGGGATCTTTTACATCCACCTGAGCTACCACCAACTCTGGCATATGGGGCCCTTGGTTTAATGTCTCATCTGAAGGGTGACACACAGGAGTGCAACATCCCTTTATACTGAATTGCAGTGTCAGCAATTAGTGTACCTGATGCTGGAAAAGACCCTGAAGTCTTCTGTACCAAAAGGCGAGTGTAATACCTGTTGCGCCACCAAAACTGCAAAAACAAAGTAAAAGTAGACATTGTAAACAACTTTGGAAAAACAAGCAGACTGCGTAATGGCAGACCTACTACTTAGCAACAGACGTCCATAGGTGTTCCCTTGTCAGTGGCCATACTTCCTCTCTCACCTCTTTTATTTGTTGTTACTTTTATTTGTTGTTACACTAATTATTTAAAGCCTGCAGCCATCATTTTCAAATTATAACTATACACTTAATCCAGGAAAACTGAACAGACTTTTGTGAAAGCAAGCAGAAATACCAAAGGTTCTGAACAAGGTGAACATCTAGAAAGGCTTCAGGCTTTGTTTTTGATGCAACACAGTTTAATCTCAGATGCAAGAAAAAAAAAGGGATGAAGGAGAGAGAAAATAGATTCCTGCTGCAGCAGCAGCAAAATATAAAGATACATAAAAACAAATGATTACATGGAGAACAAAAATAAATTCCTGCCAGGTCTACTAGCACCCCCCCCACCCCCCGAATCCAGGGAGCAAACACTTGCAGGGTAATGTTACAGACCACTAAGCTAAAAATAAGACACCGAATTAAAAAAAAAAAAAAACCTGCACTCTAGTAAAGAATTAGTTATTGGATACTTACATACACCAGAGAGAATGATTAACCTATATACTTACGTGGGATCCCTAAACAACATGGATATACCCAGACTCAAAGGTAATTTATTAATGTACCTTTAGTGAACTGGGTTGCTCTCACCAGCACAATAATTAAACATGATATCGGAAATGGGTGAAGACCTTGGGTCTTATTGGAGTCCCTTTCTTTCTTTTATCACTAAAATGAACAGTACAAAAAACTGTCACCACAAAAAAATTTACCAGACGTTTCTCACTGTACAAGTAACAGATACAATATAGACCAAGTTTGCTTTTTATGGATTACTCTAACCTTCCTATCACAAGCCACATAGTGACCAGTTTAATTCTTTATCCAACAGGATGACAGTCTGCATGATCACTCTCTGTCAGTACTCTCAAGGAAAGGTCAAGCAGGAAAATTGCTCACAAGCAAGAATGGCTGCCAAGGGAAGTCAAAGGAGTCTAGAGAAATAGAAGTTATGTACTTCCCATAACTTGGCATCTGTGTTGTCCAATTTCATTATGCATCACGAATGGGTCTTCGAATCAGGCCTCAGATCAGACTGTCATTTCTTCCAGGCATACAATATGAGCCTCAAACTCCTCCATCTCCCATAATACCTCATTCCTCCTCAAACCCTCAGATCGAGTATGCTGCCCCTTCCTAAAGAAAGTCCGAACAGTACTAGACAAATAAAGAAAACAACCAACCAGAGCCCAAACTGGGAACTAGTAGGTTTCCTTATCCTCTATCACTCTCCGCTGTAAAAGGAAGGGGGAAGAAGGGTGGGATGTGATGCATAATGAAACTGGACAACACAGAGACCAAGTTATGGTAAGTAAATAACTTCTAATCTGATGTTGTCCATTTCATTATGCATCACGAACAGGTCAGAGTCCCCAGCTACACAAACCCTGCGAGGACCTCAAGGAAGGATATACCTGAGCACCATGGAAACAAAGGATGCCCTGTTTCTGGAAATAATGTCCAACTTGCAGTGAGATAGAAAGATATGAGCTGTGGTCCAAGTAGCTACAGCACAAATTTCATCAACAGGAGTCTTTGCAGAGAAGGCAGATGAAGTAGACACAGACCTGGTAGAGTGAGCTATAGCTAGACAGGGAAGTTGCCCGCCTTGTTCAGAGTAAACTGCAGAACTACAATCTATAATCCATTTGGCTAAGGTGACCTTGGATACAGCCTGACCTAACCTATCTGGAGAAAAAGCAATGAACAACTGTTCAGGTTTTCTGCAAGATCTAGTCCTGTGCAAGTAAAAATGCAACTGTGTGTACATCCAACAAATGAAGCATGTATTCGCCTTTGTTGGAGTAATTAGGGAAGAATACAGGCAAGTGAATAGTCCGGTTTATATTTGCCTCTAAGGCAAACTTTGGAATGAAGGACGGATTTGTTCTAAGTGAGACCATCTCTGAAGAAAGTTGTACATGATGGTTGAGAAGACAGACCTTTCAGTTCTGACACCCTTCTAGCTGAAGTAATGGCCACTAGGAAAGCAGTCTTCCAACATAACTCACATGAGCTAGCAGGTTCAAATGGTTTCTGGTTAAGTATCTGAAGAACAAAGGTAAGATCCCAAGCAGGAGGATCTTTTATAAGAGACCTGATATGAAAAAACCTTTGATAAAAGCCTGCCATAATGTAGAAGTGTCCATTATTTCCACAGAACAATCCGGTTTCATTATGGGGAGACAAACAATTGATCACACCCTGACTCTGGAAGCAATGATCGCATTTTCCTTGCTAAACAAAACCTCCCTCTATGCTTTAGCCATTGATGCATTCAAAGCCTTTGACCGTATCAGTACGGACTTTTTATTTTTTAGTCTCCCCTTCTATAATATACCAACCTCATTTATCAATACAATTAAAACCCTATATTCTAGTGCTTATACTGTTCTACAAATAAACAAACAGATATCAAACAGAATAAAAATTCTCAACGGTGTCAGGCAGGGATGCCCCCTCTCCCCTCTTTTATTCAACCTATATATTGAACCTCAATTCCTATTGCTCAAACAGAAAACATTTCATCTTACGCCTATCTTCAACACTAAATTTTACTTTTCCGTATACGCAGATGATCTAAACATTTATTTTTCGCTCCCCAACTCTGACCCAATTAAAATCCTTGCATCCATCAATAGTTTTTCCTCTCTGGCGAATTACAAACTTAACAAAGATAAATCTATAATCTTCCTGTTAAATATTTAATCCCTGTCCCCCAGCATATATGCGAACATTGGTATACCTGTTAAGCAACAGTTTCTTTATCTTGGCATATCTTTCTCCCCAGGGAACTCCTCGCAGTATCAGGACAACATTGGTAATTGTTGGATGAAAATACAGGGAGACATAGGTAGATGGTCCAAAAATCAATCTTCCCTTTTTGGCCAGGACAGCAATAATCAAAATGAACATCCTCCCGAGACTCAAAGTACATATACATTTTAATGCATAGTTATCCACATCAAAAACTTTTTAAAGAAAGGTTCTTGAAAGTAGTAGAAATTAATCATATGTGTTTACGGATGTACTATTTACCAACTATTTACCAGTACTAAGAAGAAAAACACAAATGTGAGTATTTTTACCACTTTAAGGTTTAATTAGAATATCATGTGATTTGCCTTAATATATCTAAGACACTTGATGTAGTAATTTACAATTGCTTTCTCAAGAAGTTGGGATACTTTCTTGACGAAAAGTGGATTTTATCTTTGTACACTTAATATAAAAATTAAAGCATTTTACAGCTTACTCGCTGGTGTGTTTTTGGCTGATCTTAGTGGAGTGTACAGGACCTGTGTTTCGCTGTATTTGAGTGGTTGTTATCTTCAATAGTTTGGTTTTTTGTGTCTGTGTCCATGGATCCTGAAACACCACTTAGTTCAACCCCTGCCTTCAGCCAACATGGAGGGGAAGGTAATTTGACGGCCCTCATCGAGCTGTTGTCTCAAAAGTGGACAACCTTTCAAAAAGATTAGATGATACCATCTATCCACAAAGAGACCCATGCCAACAGGGTCTAACTTTTGGTCCTGCCAACGTGAATGCAGCCTTGCAGAATGGGAGTTCCTTTTCGAACGACCAACCAACGATGTCGAACGGTCCTGGACTTCGTAGAAGCGTTACTGCTGATGAATCTGTTCTGGGGAACACGCTCAACAAGGTACAACAACCCGATAATACAACACCACTAACTGTCCAAAATTTGAATTCCTGGGTGAATAGAGCCTTTTCGTTTACTGGAATTAATGTAAACAGTACTCCCGAAGTCAACCAAGAGGTAAGGACGGATCTACTAAACTGAATATGTTCGATGAAAAACTATGTAAACTAAGGAAAGTACAGCTAGAAATAGCGTACTTTCGTGAATGCATTAGTTTAAAAATAATACCTAAAGGGCTCAGGCTTTGGCAGTACCCCACAAGTCTCACTGAGGGATCTGCTTTTCGTAAAGCCCTAATATCTATGTTCGACAGACATGGACTAGAACTATTGGAAGTGCTATGTACACATTACCAACTCACTGTGGACAAGCTCTTACATGAGTCTAATGCCTCAGTCTCAGCTATCAAGAATGATACAAGTTTTTCCAGGTATCGTTTTGAGTACGACCAAATATTTGATAGTATAGACCAGTATTTAACAAAAATGAACCTTACAAAAATCAAGAAAATCAAGCGTGATCTAAAAGACTATGAAGCAGGCACAGCATACCCTAAGCCACCCACATCCCAAGGAGGGTTTTTAGTCGACGAAAACAGCTCTTTAAACATCAGAGAAGAAACCCAGAATGTAGAGGTTGTCTCTGATAACTCTTCCAGTAGTAGTAATCAAACAACAGGGAATCAACACTACATAAACTCAGGAACTATCCGGAGTGAAAGGTTAGCATCCAACAACAGCATAGATAACTTAAATCAGAACAAACCTTCAAGTAACCAGAACTTATTTTCGGTATCGAGCCTCGAACCCTGCACCCTCGAAAGCGAGGTCAACAAGGAACAAGAACAAATGGTAGTAGATATGGACCTTGGCTTACTTTTAGGCAATGGAGTTAAATGTAATGTTTTGTACAACTCTAATATGGACTTAACAATGTCAGCATAGTTAAAAACATTGTTATAAGTCCAGAAATTATCGACCTATTAGCGAAAGGCCACACGTTTGTTCCCACTGTACAACTTGACGTGGCAACCACCTTGATTGACCTTAAATTATTTACTAGGAAATTAAACCTAGTAGCTTTAATGGGTGAATAAATGAATAACAAATCCGATTATTATGTTTCGAGTGTATATAACCCTCCTTTACACCCACTTCTAACACTATTCGAGCAGGTTAACGAGTTAGACATACGTAATCTTAAGAATACAGGATCTATTTCAAGATATACGAAAGGTCAAAGTCATAACATCAGCAGAGAGGATAAAGACATCTTAAAGTTTTTACGTCAGGCCCCAGTACGTATTATGAAACCCGACAAGGGAGGGGGCCTTGCAATTATGAACAATACTGACTACAATAGAAGAATGTCTGACATTTTAGATAAGTGTTGTAGCAGCATCTAAAAATGAACTATATGGGGCATACAGGAAGGTTACAGCCTATATAGAAGAACTGGACATAGAAGCACGAATTGATAAAACACTTTACAACTATTTGATCCAACCTGCTCCCAGAATCCCAATTTTGTTTGGGATTCCAAAAGTACATAAATGTATCGACAACCCACCTATGAGGCCCCTGGTGGATGGTAGGGATAGTATTACATACACGTGCGCTAAAGTAGTCGATAACATTCTGAAGAAATATATTAAATGTGAAACTCAAATTTCTAAGGACTCATGGCCATTCTTGGAGACTATCAATAAGCTTGAGTTTAGTGAAAACAGCCTTTTTGTCACAGTTGATGTGAAAGACCTTTATTCATCTATCCCACATAGCGAAGGGATAGAGTGGGTTTCACATATGTTAAGAACCCTGGAAGCTCCTACAAGTGAGATGCAACTTGTAGAAGAACTCATTGACATAGAATCTTATAACTTTGTACTTTAACAACGAAATATACCATCAGAAAGTTGGAGTGGCAATGGGTTCCCCTTGGGGTGCCAGCCTATCAAACTTGGTAATGGCATATTGGGAAAGAGAATATGTGTTGAAAAATCCAAATTACAAAGATCAGATCCAGTTCTACACCCGTTTTTTTAGATGATATCTTCATTCTATTTCAGGGCACTGTAGATAAGTACAACAGATGCTAGAGATGTTCAATACTAGTACTAACTTCTTAAAATTTACATTTAACTACAATAAAGATAGTATAGCATATTTGGATGTAGACTTGCGTAAGGACTACCAGGATAAGATCTTTGTTTCTAAGATTTTTCGTAAAGACACATATTCTAATATGTTTCTACATTATACCAGTTGCCACCCCACATATCAGAAAAAATCAGTGGTAAAAGGACAAATGGTCAGGGCTGCTAGGATGATCACTAAAGACACCGAATTTGAAGATGAATGTAAACTATTAACATTATATTTTTCACAGAGGGGTTACCCACCACATTTCCTACATGAGATCATAAAGGAAGTTCAACATAAAAGAACAATGGGAGTATATACCCCAATTTTGAACAACAAAGAAATACCATGGGTAAATTTAGAAAAACACACATCTAACCCTTTCAACCCTTACAGTTTTATCTGTACGTTTAAAATTGACTCCTACAAAGTAGTAAATATTATTTTGAAAAATTGGGACACCTTGATGAAAGATAGGCAATTTAGAGAAACTTTGCCACCAATACCTAAAATAACTGACGAGGTAACAACTTAAAGGCCATTCTAGAAGCCAATTTCAGACCATTTACCAACAGAGAGGGCATGTATAAATGCAACATGTGCCGGTTTTGTAAATATATTGACACGGGATGCAACTTTACAATAGCCAATATGAAATTTACTACCACTGGGAGATATAACTGTGCTAGTAAACAAGGTGTCTACCTAGCTAAATGTACAATGTGCCCAGCTTTCTATATAGGTAAAACTGATAGAAAGCTGGGCGAGAGAATATATAAACATACATATTGTATAAGTAAAAACAAACTAGAAAATGCATTAGCTAGGCATATAAACGAATTTGAGGGACATGAATTTAAATTTAGGGTTCTCGACCAATTAAGGAACAACGGAAGAGGTGGACCAGAGTCTTTAAAATTAGAAATAAATCCTCTGGCAACTTAGAGTGAACGCCTGTCAATATCCAGGCATAAACAAAATAAACTCTATAATGTGTATTTTAAGGTTAAAAAATCTAGCCAGATAAAGAATAGGGTAGTTTTACATCACACTTAGGAAGAGTGGACTTTGTTTCTGTGAAGCCTGTTGGTTAGTTTAGAGGAGCAATAATAACAACATCTAGTAACTGATGGCTCTATAAAGTATCATAGTATCTTGTGTTCTGTTATGGTATTTAATTTAATTAAATTTAATTTTAATTTCACTTTATTTTATTTCACTTCATTTTATTTTATTTCATTCTACAGTATTTTATCATATTTTATATTATATTACATGTACGTTGGAACTGTTTTAAACAGAATGTTCAAGGTTGGCAGGTGCTATTTGAGTTACAGAGTATAAGTGTTTTTCATCTTAAAGGATTTTGTTCGAGTAGAATTATACATTTGAATGCATAGTTATCAACATAAGAAACTTTTTAAAGAAAGGTTCTTGAAAGTAGTAGAAATTAATCATATGTGTTTACGGATGTACTATTTACAAACTATTTATCAGTACTAAGAAGAAAAACACAAATGTGAGTATTTTTACCAATTTAAGGTTTAATTAGAATATCACGTGATTTGCCTTAATATATCTAAGACACTTGAAGTAGTAATTTACAACTGCTTTCTGAAGAAGTTGGGATACTTTCTTGACGAAAAGTGGATTTTATCTTTGTACACTTAATATAAAAATTAAAGCATTTTACAGCTTACTCGCTGGTGTGTTTTGGCCGATATTAGTGGAGTATACAGGACCCGTGTTTCGCTGTATTTGAGTGGTTGTTACCTTCAATAGTTTGGACCATGTACCTTGTATCATCTTTTCCTGGAAATGCTCCCCCATCCTAACAGGGAGGAGTCTGTGGTCACCATGGCCATAGGAAGAGGAAGAATGAAAGGTCTTTCGAGATGGAGATAGTCTGTAAGGATCCACCACTGCAGATGACGTCTGCAAACCATAGTTAGCCTGACTGGGGTTGACAACGGATGGCACCGAATAGACCACTGTACCACTAGAGTCCACTGGAGAACTTGCATGGCAAACGTAGCTAGGGGCACTGGTAGAATGGCAGCTGACATGGTTCCTAGGGCCACGAGGACTAGTCGAGCTGGAGGTGTCGGGGTGCTTAGCAAAAGTTGAACCTGCTGTCTCAAGGATCTTATTCTCTGGGGGGTAGGGTTGCTACACAAAAACACTTGTACTAGGCAAAAA